>NW_027275848.1:0-49289 GCF_030028105.1 Mobula birostris
CATGCCCTGAAAATCATGACCTGAAACTCCTGCCCTCAAACTCATGCACTGAAACTCATGCCCTGAATCTCATGCCTTGAAACTCCTGCCCTCAAACTCATGCACTGAAACTCATGCCCTGAATCTCATGCCCTGCAACACCTGCACTGAAACTCATGCCATGAATCTCATATCCTAAAACTCACGCCTTGAATCACATGCCCTGAAACTCCTGCCCTGAAACTCATGCCCTGAAACTCATGTCCTGAAACTCATGCCCTGAATCTCATGCCCTGAATCTCGAGCCCTGAAACTCCTGCACTGAAACACCTGCCCTGAATCTCCTGCCCTGAAAATGAAGCCCTGAATCTCATGCCCTGAATCTCATGCCCTGAATCTCATGCCCTGAAACTCCTGCACTGAAACACCTGCCCTGAATCTCCTGCCCTGAAAATCATGCCCTGAATCTCATGCCCTGAATCTCATGCTCTGAAACTCATGCCCTGAATCTCAAGCCCTGAATCTCATGCCCTGAAACTCATGCCCTAAATCACATACCCTGAAACTCCTGCCCTGAAACTCATGCCCTGAATCTCATGCCCTGAAATTCGTGCCCTGAAACTCCTGCACTGAAACACCTGCCCTGAATCTCCTGCCCTGAAAATGAAGCCCTGAATCTCATGCCCTGAATCTCATGCCCTGAAACTCATGCCCTGAAACTCATGCCCTGAATCTCCTGTCCTGAAACTCATGCCCTGAATCTCATGCCCTGAATCTCATGCCCTGAAACTCCTGCACTGAAACAGCTGCCCTGAATCTCCTGCCCTGAAAATCATGCCCTGAATCTCATGCCCTGAATCTCATGCCCTGAAACTCCTGAACTGAAACTCATGCCATGAATCTCATATCCTGAAACTCACGCCCTGAATCACATGCCCTGAAACTCCTGCCCTGAAACTCATGCCCTGAAACTCATGCCCTGAATTTCCTGTCCTGAAACTCATGCCCTGAATCTCATGCCCTGAAACTCCTGCACTGAAACACCTGCCCTGAATCTCCTGCCCTGAAAATCATGCCCTGAATCTCATGCCCTGAATCTCATGCTCTGAAACTCATGCCCTGAATCTCATGCCCTCAAGTTCCTGCACTGAAACTCATGCCCTGAATCTCATGACCTGAAACTCATGCCCTGAACCTCATGCCCTGAAACTCAAGTCCTGAATCTCATGCCCTGAAACTCCTGCACTGAAACTCATGCCATGAATCTCATATCCTGAAACTCACGCCCTGAAACTCATGCCCTGAAACTCATGCCCTGAATTTCCTGTCCTGAAACTCATGCCCTGAATCTCATGCCCTGAATCTCATGCCCTGAAACTCCTGCACTGAAACACCTGCCCTGAATCTCCTGCCCTGAAAATCATGCCCTGAATCGCAAGCCCTGAATCTCATGCTCTGAAACTCATGCCCTGAATCTCATGCCCTCAAGTTCCTGCACTGAAACTCATGCCCTGAATCTCATGACCTGAAACTCATGCCCTGAACCTCATGCCCTGAAACTCATGCCCTGAATCTCATGCCCGGAATCTCATGCCCTAAATCACATACCCTGAAACTCCTGCCCTGAAACTCATGCACTCAAACTCATGCCCTGAATCACATGCCCTAAAACTCCTGCCCTGAATCATCTGCCCAGAAACTCATGCCCTGAATTACATGCCCTGAAATACCTGCACTGAATCTCATGCCCTGAAACTCATGCCCTGAATCAAATGCCCTGCAACTCCCGCACTGAAACTCATGCCATGAATCTCATATCCTGAAACTCACGCCCTGAATTACATGCCCTGAAACTCCTGCCCTGAAACTCATGCCCTGAAACTCATGCCCTGAATCTGCTGTCCTAAAACTCATGCCCTGAATCTCATGTCCTGTCTCTCATGCCCTGAAACTCCTGCACTGAAACACCTGCCCTGAATCTCCTGCCCTGAAACTCATGCCCTGAATCTCATGCCCTGAATCTCACGCTCTGAAACTCGTGCACTGAATCTCATGACCTCAAGTTACTGCACTGAAACTCATGCCCTGAATCTCATGTCCTGAAACTCCTGCACTGAAACACCTGCCCTGAATCTCCTGCCTTGAAATTCATGACCAGAATCTCATGCCCTGAATCTCATGCCCTGAAACTCATGCCCTGAACCTCATGCCCTGAAACTCAAGCCCTGAATCTCATGCCCTGAAACTCATGCCCTAAATCACATACCCTGAAACTCCTGCCCTGAAACTCATGCACTGAAACTCATGCCCTGAATCACATGCCCTGAAACACCTGCACTGAAACTCATGCCATGAATCTCATGCCCTAAAACTCATGCCCTGAATCATCTGCCCAGAAACTCATGCCCTGAATTACATGCCCTGAAATACCTGCCCTGAATCTCATGCACTGAAACTCATGCCCTGAAAATCATGACCTGAAACTCCTGCCCTCAAACTCATGCACTGAAACTCATGCCCTGAATCTCATGCCCTGAATCTCAAGCTCTGAAACTCATGCCCTGAATCTCAAGCCCTGAATCTCATGCCCTGAAACTCATGCCCTGAATCTCATATCCTGAAACTCACGCCCTGAATTACATGCCCTGAAACTCCTGCCCTGAAACTCATACCCTGAAACTCATGCCCTGAAACTCATTCCCTGAATCTCCTGTCCTAAAACTCATGCCCTGAATCTCATGTCCTGAATCTCATGCCCTGAAACTCCTGCACTGAAACACCTGCCCTGAGTTTCATGCCCTGAAACTCATGCCCTGAATCTCATGCCCTGAATCTCACGCTCTGAATCTCGTGCACTGAATCTCATGACCTCAAGTTACTGCACTGAAACTCATGCCCTGAATCTCATGTCCTGAAACTCCTGCACTGAAACACCTGCCCTGAATCTCCTGCCTTGAAAATCATGACCTGAATCTCATGCCCTGAATCTCATGTTCTGAAACTCGTGCACTGAATCTCATGCGCTCAAGTTCCTGCACTGAAACTCATGCCCTGAATCTCATGTCCTGAAACTCCTGCACTGAAACACCTGCCCTGAATCTCCTGCCTTGAAAATCATGACCTGAAAATCATGCCCTGAACCTCATGCCCTGAAACTCAAGCCCTGAATCTCATGCCCTGAAACTCATGCCCTAAATCACATACCCTGAAACTCCTGCCCTGAAACTCATGCACTGAAACTCATGCCCTGAATTACATGCCCTGAAATACCTGCCCTGAATATCATGCCCTGAAACTCATGGCCTGAATCTCATGCCCTGAAACTCCTGCCCTCAAACTCATGCACTGAAAGTCATGCCCTGAATCTCATGCCTTGAAACTCCTGCCCTCAAACTCATGCACTGAAACTCATGCCCTGAATCTCATGCCCTGAAACAACTGCACTGAAACTCATGCCATGAATCTCATGCCCTGAAACTCATGCCCTGAATCTCATGCCCTGAATCTCGTGCCCTGAAACTCCTGCACTGAAACACCTGCCCTGAATCTCCTGCCCTGAAAATGAAGCCCTGAATCTCATGCCCTGAATCTCATGCCCTGAAACTCATGCCCTGAAACTCATGCCCTGAATCTCCTGTCCTGAAACTCATGCCCTGAATCTCATGCCCTGAATCTCATGCCCTGAAACTCCTGCACTGAAACACCTGCCCTGAATCTCCTGCCCTGAAAATCATGCCATGAATCTCATGCCCTGAACTTCATGCTCTGAAACTCATGCCCTGAATCTCATGCCCTGAAACTCCTGCACTGAAACTCATGCCATGAATCTCATATCCTGAAACTCACGCCCTGAATCACATGCCCTGAAACTCCTGCCCTGAAACTCATGCCCTGAAACTCATGCCCTGAATTTCCTGTCCTGAAACTCATGCCCTGAATCTCATGCCCTGAAAATGAAGCCCTGAATCTCATGCCCTGAATCTCATGCCCTGAAACTCATGCCCTGAAACTCATGCCCTGAATCTCCTGTCCTGAAACTCATGCCCTGAATCTCATGCCCTGAATCTCATGCCCTGAAACTCCTGCACTGAAACACCTGCCCTGAATCTCCTGCCCTGAAAATCATGCCATGAATCTCATGCCCTGAACTTCATGCTCTGAAACTCATGCCCTGAATCTCATGCCCTGAAACTCCTGCACTGAAACTCATGCCATGAATCTCATATCCTGAAACTCACGCCCTGAATCACATGCCCTGAAACTCCTGCCCTGAAACTCATGCCCTGAAACTCATGCCCTGAATTTCCTGTCCTGAAACTCATGCCCTGAATCTCATGCCCTGAATCTCATGCCCTGAAACTCCTGCACTGAAACAACTGCCCTGAATCTCCTGCCCTGAAAATCATGCCCTGAATCTCATGCCCTGAATCTCATGCTCTGAAACTCATGCCCTGAATCTCATGCCCTCAAATTCCTGCACTGAAACTCATGCCCTGAACCTCATGCCCTGAAACTCAAGCCCTGAATCTCATGCCCGGAATCTCATGCCCTAAATCACATACCCTGAAACTCCTGCCCTGAATCTCATGCACTAAAACTCATGCCCTGAATCACATGCCCTAAAACTCCTGCCCTGAATCATCTGCCCAGAAACTCATGCCCTGAATTACATGCCCTGAAATACCTGCACTGAATCTCATGCCCTGAAACTCATGCCCTGAATCAAATGCCCTGAAACTCCCGCACTGAAACTCATGCAATGAATCTCATATCCTGAAACTCACGCCCTGAATTACATGCCCTGAAACTCCTGCCCTGAAACTCATGCCCTGAAACTCCTGCCCTGAAACTCATGCCCTGAAACTCATGCCCTGAAACTCATGCCCTGAATCTCCTGTCCTAAAACTCATGCCCTGAATCTCATGTCCTGAATCTCATGCCCTGAAACTCCTGCACTGAAACACCTGCCCTGAATCTCCTGCCCTGAAACTCATGCCCTGAATCTCATGCCCTGAATCTCACGCTCTGAAACTCGTGCACTGAATCTCATGACCTCAAGTTACTGCACTGAAACTCATGCCCTGAATCTCATGTCCTGAAACTCCTGCACTGAAACACCTGCCCTGAATCTCCTGCCTTGAAATTCATGACCTGAATCTCATGCCCTGAATCTCATGCCCTGAAACTCATGCCCTGAACCTCATGCCCTGAAGCTCAAGCCCTGAATCTCATGCCCTGAAACTCATGCCCTGAATCACATACCCTGAAACTCCTGCCCTGAAACTCATGCACTGAAACTCATGCCCTGAATCACATGCCCTGAAACACCTGCACTGAAACTCATGCCATGAATCTCATGCCCTAAAACTCATGCCCAGAATCATCTGCCCAGAAACTCATGCCCTGAATTACATGCCCTGAAATACCTGCCCTGAATCTCATGCCCTGAAACTCATGCCCTGAAAATCATGACCTGAAACTCCTGCCCTCAAACTCATGCACTGAAACTCATGCCCTGAATCTCATGCCTTGAAACTCCTGCCCTCAAACTCATGCACTGAAACTCATGCCCTGAATCTCATGCCCTGAAACACCTGCACTGAAACTCATGCCATGAATCTCATATCCTGAAACTCACGCCTTGAATCACATGCCCTGAAACTCCTGCCCTGAAACCCATGCCCTGAAACTCATGTCCTGAAACTCATGCCCTGAATCTCATGCCCTGAATCTCGTGCCCTGAAACTCCTGCACTGAAACACCTGCCCTGAATCTCCTGCCCTGAAAATGAAGCCCTGAATCTCATGCCCTGAATCTCATGCCCTGAATCTCATGCCCTGAAACTCCTGCACTGAAACACCTGCCCTGAATCTCCTGCCCTGAAAATCATGCCCTGAATCTCATGCCCTGAATCTCATGCTCTGAAACTCATGCCCTGAATCTCAAGCCCTGAATCTCATGCCCTGAAACTCATGCCCTAAATCACATACCCTGAAACTCCTGCCCTGAAACTCATGCCCTGAATCTCGTGCCCTGAATTTCGTGCCCTGAAACTCCTGCACTGAAACACCTGCCCTGAATCTCCTGCCCTGAAAATGAAGCCCTGAATCTCATGCCCTGAATCTCATGCCCTGAAACTCATGCCCTGAAACTCATGCCCTGAATCTCCTGTCCTGAAACTCATGCCCTGAATCTCATGCCCTGAATCTCATGCCCTGAAACTCCTGCACTGAAACACCTGCCCTGAATCTCCTGCCCTGAAAATCATGCCCTGAATCTCATGCCCTGAATCTCATGCCCTGAATCTCATGCCCTGAAACTCCTGCACTGAAACTCATGCCATGAATCTCATATCCTGAAACTCACGCCCTGAATCACATGCCCTGAAACTCCTGCCCTGAAACTCATGCCCTGAAACTCATGCCCTGAATTTCCTGTCCTGAAACTCATGCCCTGAATCTCATGCCCTGAATCTCATGCTCTGAAACTCATGCCCTGAATCTCATCCCCTCATGTTCCTGCACTGAAACTCATGCCCTGAATCTCATGACCTTAAACGCATGCCCTGAACCTCATGCCCTGAAACTCAAGTCCTGAATCTCATGCCCTGAAACTCCTGCACTGAAACTCATGCCATGAATCTCATATCCTGAAACTCACGCCCTGAAACTCATGCCCTGAAACTCATGCCCTGAATTTCCTGTCCTGAAACTCATGCCCTGAATCTCATGCCCTGAATCTCATGCCCTGAAACTCCTGCACTGAAACACCTGCCCTGAATCTCCTGCCCTGAAAATCATGCCCTGAATCGCAAGCCCTGAATCTCATGCTCTGAAACTCATGCCCTGAATCTCATGCCCTCAAGTTCCTGCACTGAAACTCATGCCCTGAATCTCATGACCTGAAACTCATGCCCTGAACCTCATGCCCTGAAACTCAAGCCCTGAATCTCATGCCCGGAATCTCATGCCCTAAATCACATACCCTGAAACTCCTGCCCTGAAACTCATGCACTCAAACTCATGCCCTGAATCACATGCCCTAAAACTCCTGCCCTGAATCATCTGCCCAGAAACTCATGCCCTGAATTACATGCCCTGAAATACCTGCACTGAATCTCATGCCCTGAAACTCCCGCACTGAAACTCATGCCATGAATCTCATATCCTGAAACTCACGCCCTGAATTACATGCCCTGAAACTCCTGCCCTGAAACTCATGCCCTGAAACTCATGCCCTGAATCTCCTTTCCTAAAACTCATGCCCTGAATCTCATGTCCTGTCTCTCATGCCCTGAAACTCCTGCACTGAAACACCTGCCCTGAATCTCCTGCCCTGAAACTCACGCTCTGAAACTCGTGCACTGAATCTCATGACCTCAAGTTTCTGCACTGAAACTCATGCCCTGAATCTCATGTCCTGAAACTCCTGCACTGAAACACCTGCCCTGAATCTCCTGCCTTGAAATTCATGACCAGAATCTCATGCCCTGAATCTCATGCCCTGAAACTCATGCCCTGAACCTCATGCCCTGAAACTCAAGCCCTGAATCTCATGCCCTGAAACTCATGCCCTAAATCACATACCCTGAAACTCCTGCCCTGAAACTCATGCACTGAAACTCATGCCCTGAATCACATGCCCTGAAACACCTGCACTGAAACTCATGCCATGAATCTCATGCCCTAAAACTCATGCCCTGAATCATCTGCCCAGAAACTCATGCCCTGAATTACATGCCCTGAAATACCTGCCCTGAATCTCATGCCCTGAAACTCATGCCCTGAAAATCATGACCTGAAACTCCTGCCCTCAAACTCATGCACTGAAACTCATGCCCTGAATCTCATGCCTTGAAACTCCTGCCCTCAAACTCATGCACTGAAACTCATGCCCTGAATCTCATGCCCTGAATCTCATGCTCTGAAACTCATGCCCTGAATCTCAAGCCCTGAATCTCATGCCCTGAAACTCATGCCCTGAATCTCATGCCCTGAAACTCCTGCACTGAAACTCATGCCATGAATCTCATATCCTGAAACTCACGCCCTGAATTACATGCCCTGAAACTCCTGCCCTGAAACTCATACCCTGAAACTCATGCCCTGAAACTCATGCCCTGAATCTCCTGTCCTAAAACTCATGCCCTGAATCTCATGTCCTGAATCTCATGCCCTGAAACTCCTGCACTGAAACACCTGCCCTGAGTTTCATGCCCTGAAACTCATGCCCTGAATCTCATGCCCTGAATCTCACGCTCTGAATCTCGTGCACTGAATCTCATGACCTCAAGTTACTGCACTGAAACTCATGCCCTGAATCTCATGTCCTGAAACTCCTGCACTGAAACACCTGCCCTGAATCTCCTGCCTTGAAAATCATGACCTGAATCTCATGCCCTGAATCTCATGTTCTGAAACTCGTGCACTGAATCTCATGCCCTCAAGTTCCTGCACTGAAACTCATGCCCTGAATCTCATGTCCTGAAACTCCTGCACTGAAACACCTGCCCTGAATCTCCTGCCTTGAAAATCATGACCTGAAAATCATGCCCTGAACCTCATGCCCTGAAACTCAAGCCCTGAATCTCATGCCCTGAAACTCATGCCCTAAATCACATACCCTGAAACTCCTGCCCTGAAACTCATGCACTGAAACTCATGCCCTGAATTACATGCCCTGAAATACCTGCCCTGAATATCATGCCCTGAAACTCATGGCCTGAATCTCATGCCCTGAAACTCCTGCCCTCAAACTCATGCACTGAAAGTCATGCCCTGAATCTCATGCCTTGAATCTCCTGCCCTCAAACTCATGCACTGAAACTCATGCCCTGAATCTCATTCCCTGAAACACCTGCACTGAAACTCATGCCATGAATCTCATGCCCTGAAACTCATGCCCTGAAACTCATGCCCTGAATCTCATGCCCTGAATCTCGTGCCCTGAAACTCCTGCACTGAAACACCTGCCCTGAATCTCCTGCCCTGAAAATGAAGCCCTGAATCTCATGCCCTGAATCTCATGCCCTGAAACTCATGCCCTGAAACTCATGCCCTGAATCTCCTGTCCTGAAACTCATGCCCTGAATCTCATGCCCTGAATCTCATGCCCTGAAACTCCTGCACTGAAACACCTGCCCTGAATCTCCTGCCCTGAAAATCATGCCCTGAATCTCATGCCCTGAATTTCATGCTCTGAAACTCATGCCCTGAATCTCATGCCCTGAAACTCCTGCACTGAAACTCATGCCATGAATCTCATATCCTGAAACTCACGCCCTGAATCACATGCCCTGAAACTCCTGCCCTGAAACTCATGCCCTGAATTTCCTGTCCTGAAACTCATGCCCTGAACCTCATGCCCTGAAACTCAAGCCCTGAATCTCATGCCCGGAATCTCATGCCCTAAATCACATACCCTGAAACTCCTGCCCTGAAAATCATGCACTCAAACTCATGCCCTGAATCACATGCCCTAAAACTCCTGCCCTGAAACTCATGCCCTGAAACTCATGCCCTGAACCTCATGCCCTGAAACTCAAGCCCTGAATCTCATGCTCTGAAACTCATGCCCTAAATCACATACCCTGAAACTACTGCCCTGAAACTCATGCCCTGAATCACATGCCCTAAAATTCCTGCCCTGAATCATCTGCCCAGAAAATCATGCCCTGAATTACATGCCCTGAAATACCTGCCCTGAATCTCATGCCCTGAAACTCATGCCCTGAATCTCATGCCCTGAATCTCATGCCCTAAAACTCCTGCACTGAAATACCTGCCCTGAATCTTCTGCCTTGAAAATCATGCCCTGAATCTCATGCCCTGAATCTCATGCTCTGAAACTCGTGCACTGAATCTCATGCACTCAAGTTCCTGCACTGAAACTCATGCCCTGAGTCTCATGCCCTGAAACTCATGCCCTGAACCTCGTGCCCTGAAACTCAAGCCCTGAATCTCATGCCCTGAAACTCATGCCCTAAATCACATACCCTGAAACTCCTGCCCTGAAACTCATGCACTGAAAATCATGCCCTGAATCACATGCCCTGAAATACCTGCCCTGAATATCATGCCCTGAAACCCATGCCCTGAATCTCATGCCCTGAAACTCCTGCCCTCAAACTCATGCACTGAAACTCATGCCCTGAATCTCATGCCTTGAAACTCCTGCCCTCAAACTCATGCACTGAAACTCATGCCCTGAATCTCATGCCCTGAAACACCTGCACTGAAAATCATGCCATGAATCTCATATCCGGAAACTCAAGCCTTGAATCACATGCCCTGAATCTCCTGCCCTGAAACTCATGCCCTGAAACTCATGCCCTGAAACTCATGCCCTGAATCTCATGCCCTGAATCTCGTGCCCTGAAACTCCTGCACTGAAACACCTGCCCTGAATCTCCTGCCCTGAAAATGAAGCCCTGAATCTCATGCTCTAAAACTCGTGCACTGAATATCATGCCCTCAAGTTCCTGCACTGAAACTCCTGCCCTGAAACTCATGCACTGAAACTCATGCCCTGAATCACATGCCCTAAAACTCCTGCCCTGAATCATCTGCCCAGAAACTCATGCCCTGAATTACATGCCCTGAAATACCTGCACTGAATCTCATGCCCTGAAACTCATGCCCTGAATCAAATGCCCTGAAACTCCCGCACTGAAACTCATGCCATGAATCTCATATCCTGAAACTCACGCCCTGAATTACATGCCCTGAAACTCCTGCCCTGAAACTCATGCCCTGAAACTCATGCCCTGAAACTCATGCCCTGAATCTCCTGTCCTAAAACTCATGCCCTGAATCTCATGTCCTGAATCTCATGCCCTGAAACTCCTGCACTGAAACACCTGCCCTGAATCTCCTGCCCTGAAACTAATGCCCTGAATCTCATGCCCTGAATCTCACGCTCTGAAACTCGTGCACTGAATCTCATGACCTCAAGTTACTGCACTGAAACTCATGCCCTGAATCTCATGTCCTGAAACTCCTGCACTGAAACACCTGCCCTGAATCTCCTGCCTTGAAATTCATGACCTGAATCTCATGCCCTGAATCTCATGCCCTGAAACTCATGCCCTGAACCTCATGCCCTGAAACTCAAGCCCTGAATCTCATGCCCTGGAACTCATGCCCTAAATCACATACCCTGAAACTCCTGCCCTGAAACTCATGCACTGAAAGTCATTCCCTGAATCACATGCCCTGAAACACCTGCACTGAAACTCATGCCATGAATCTCATGCCCTAAAACTCATGCCCTGAATCATCTGCCCAGAAACTCATGCCCTGAATTACATGCCCTGAAGTACCTGCCCTGAATCTCATGCCCTGAAACTCATGCCCTGAAAATCAAGACCTGAAACTCCTGCCCTCAAACTCATGCACTGAAACTCATGTCCTGAATCTCATGCCTTGAAACTCCTGTCCTCAAACTCATGCACTGAAACTCATGCCCTGAATCTCATGCCCTGAAACACCTGCACTGAAACTCATGCCATGAATCTCATACCCTGAAACTCACGCCTTGAATCACATGCCCTGAAACTCCTGCCCTGAAACTCATGCCCTGAAACTCATGTCCTGAAACTCATGCCCTGAATCTCATGCCCTGAATCTCGTGCCCTGAAACTCCTGCACTGAAACACCTGCCCTGAATCTCCTGCCCTGAAAATGAAGCCCTGAATCTCATGCCCTGAATCTCATGCCCTGAATCTCATGCCCTGAAACTCCTGCACTGAAACACCTGCCCTGAATCTCCTGCCCTGAAAATCATGCCCTGAATCTCATGCCCTGAATCTCATGCTCTGAAACTCATGCCCTGAATCTCAAGCCCTGAATCTCATGCCCTGAAACTCATGCCCTAAATCACATACCCTGAAACTCCTGCCCTGAAACTCATGCCCTGAATCTCATGCCCTGAATTTCGTGCCCTGAAACTCCTGCACTGAAACACCTGCCCTGAATCTCCTGCCCTGAAAATGAAGCCCTGAATCTCATGCCCTGAATCTCATGCCCTGAATCTCATGCCCTGAAACTCCTGCACTGAAACTCATGCCATGAATCTCATATCCTGAAACTCACGCCCTGAATCACATGCCCTGAAACTCCTGCCCTGAAACTCATGCCCTGAAACTCATGCCCTGAATTTCCTGTCCTGAAACTCATGCCCTGAATCTCATGCCCTGAATCTCATGCCCTCAAGTTCCTGCACTGAAACCCATGCCCTGAATCTCATGACCTGAAACTCATGCCCTGAACCTCATGCCCTGAAACTCAAGCCCTGAATCTCATGCCCGGAATCTCATGCCCTAAATCACATACCCTGAAACTCCTGCCCTGAAACTCATGCACTCAAACTCATGCCCTGAATCACATGCCCTAAAACTCCTGCCCTGAAACTCATGACCTGAAACTAATGCCCTGAACCTCATGCCCTGAAACTCAAGCCCTGAATCTCATGCCCTGAAACTCATGCCCTAAATCACATACCCTGAAACTACTGCCCTGAAACTCATGCACTGAAATTCATGCCCTGAATCACATGCCCTAAAATTCCTGCCCTGAATCATCTGCCCAGAAAATCATGCCCTGAATTACATGCCCTGAAATACCTGCCCTGAATCTCATGCCCTGAAACTCATGCCCTGAATCTCATGCCCTGAATCTCATGCCCTGAATCTCCTGCACTGAAATACCTGCCCTGAATCTTCTGCCTTGAAAATCATGCCCTGAATCTCATGCCCTGAATCTCATGCTCTGAAACTCGTGCACCGAATCTCATGCCCTCAAGTTCCTGCACTGAAACTCATGCCCTGAATCTCATGCCCTGAAACTCATGCCCTGAACCTCATGCCCTGAAACTCAAGCCCTGAATCTCATGCCCTGAAACTCATGCCCTGAAACTCGTGCCCTGAAACTCCTGCACTGAAACACCTGCCCTGAATCTCCTGCCCTGAAAATGAAGCCCTGAATCTCATGCTCTAAAACTCTTGCACTGAATCTCATGCCCTCAAGTTCCTGCACTGAAACTCATGCCCTGAATCTCATGCCTTGAAACTCCTGCCCTCAAACTTATGCACTGAAACTCATGCCCTGAATCTCCTGCACTGAAACTCATGCCATGAATCTCATATCCTGAAACTCATGCACTCAAACTCATGCCATGAATCTCATATCCTGAAACTCACGCCCTGAATTACATGCCCTGAAACTCCTGCCCTGAAACTCATGCCCTGAAACTCATGCCCTGAATCTCCTGTCCTAAAACTCATGCCCTGAATCTCATGCTCTGAATCTCATGCCCTGAAACTCCTGCACTGAAACACCTGCCCTGATTCTCCTGCCCTGAAAATCATACCCTGAATCTCATGCCCTAAATCTCATGCTCTGAAACTCATGCCCTAAATCACATACCCTGAAACTCCTGCCCTGAAACTCATGCACTCAAATTCGTGCCCTGAATCACATGCCCTAAAACTCCTGCCCTGAATCTCATGCCCTGAAACTCAAGCCCTGAATCTCATGCCCTGAAGCTCATACCCTAAATCACATACCCTGACACTACTGCCCTGAAACTCATGCACTGAAACTCATGCCCTGAATTACATGCCCTGAATCACATGCCCTAAAATTTTTGCCCTGAAACTCATGCCCTGAATCTCATGCCCTGAAACTCCTGCACTGAAACTCATGCCATGAATCTCATATCCTGAAACTCACGCCCTGAATTACATGCCCTGATACTCCTGCCCTGAAACTCATGCCCTGAAACTCATGCCCTGAATCTCCTGTCCTAAAACTCATGCCCTGAATCTCATGTCCTGAATCTCATGCCCTGAAACTCCTGCACTGAAACACCTTCCCTGAATCTCCTGCCCTGAAACTCATGCCCTGAATCTCATGCCCTGAATCTCACGCTCTGAATCTCGTGCACTGAATCTCATGACCTCAAGTTACTGCACTGAAACTCATGCCCTGAATCTCATGTCCTGAAACTCCTGCACTTAAACACCTGCCCTGAATCTCCTGCCTTGAAAATCATGCCCTGAATCTCATGCTCTGAAACTCGTGCACTGAATCTCATGCCCTCAAGTTCCTGCATTGAAACTCAAGCCCTGAATCTCATGCCCTGAAACTCATGCCCTGAACCTCATGCCCTGAAACTCAAGCCCTGAATCTCATGCCCTGAAACTCATGCCCTAAATCACATACCCTGAAACTCCTGCCCTGAAACTCATGCACTGAAACTCATGCCCTGAATCACATGCCCTGAAACTCATGCCCTGAATCATCGGCCCAGAAACTCATGCCCTGAATTACATGCCCTGAAATACCTGCCCTGAATATCATGCCCTGAAACTCATGGCCTGAATCTCATGCCCTGAAACTCCTGCCCTCAAACTCATGCACTGAAACTCATGCCCTGAATCTCATGCCTTGAAACTCCTGCCCTCAAACGCATGCACTGAAACTCATGCCCTGAATCTCATGCCCTGAAACACCTGCACTGAAACCCATACCATGAATCTCATATCCTGAAACTCACGCCTTGAATCACATGCCCTGAAACTCCTGCCCTGAAACTCATGCCCTGAAACTCATGCCCTGAATCTCATGCCCTGAAACACCTGCACTGAAACTCATGCCATGAATCTCATGCCCTAAAACTCATGCCCTGAATCATCGGCCCAGAAACTCATGCCCTGAATTACATGCCCTGAAATACCTGCCCTGAATCTCATGCCCTGAAACTCATGCCCTGAAAATCATGACCTGAAACTCCTGCCCTCAAACTCATGCACTGAAACTCATGCCCTGAATCTCATGCCTTGAAACTCCTGCCCTCAAACTCATGCACTGAAACTCATGCCCTGAATCTCATGCCCTGCAACACCTGCACTGAAACTCATGCCATGAATCTCATATCCTAAAACTCACGCCTTGAATCACATGCCCTGAAACTCCTGCCCTGAAACTCATGCCCTGAAACTCATGTCCTGAAACTCATGCCCTGAATCTCATGCCCTGAATCTCGAGCCCTGAAACTCCTGCACTGAAACACCTGCCCTGAATCTCCTGCCCTGAAAATGAAGCCCTGAATCTCATGCCCTGAATCTCATGCCCTGAATCTCATGCCCTGAAACTCCTGCACTGAAACACCTGCCCTGAATCTCCTGCCCTGAAAATCATGCCCTGAATCTCATGCCCTGAATCTCATGCTCTGAAACTCATGCCCTGAATCTCAAGCCCTGAATCTCATGCCCTGAAACTCATGCCCTAAATCACATACCCTGAAACTCCTGCCCTGAAACTCATGCCCTGAATCTCATGCCCTGAAATTCGTGCCCTGAAACTCCTGCACTGAAACACCTGCCCTGAATCTCCTGCCCTGAAAATGAAGCCCTGAATCTCATGCCCTGAATCTCATGCCCTGAAACTCATGCCCTGAAACTCATGCCCTGAATCTCCTGTCCTGAAACTCATGCCCTGAATCTCATGCCCTGAATCTCATGCCCTGAAACTCCTGCACTGAAACAGCTGCCCTGAATCTCCTGCCCTGAAAATCATGCCCTGAATCTCATGCCCTGAATCTCATGCCCTGAAACTCCTGAACTGAAACTCATGCCATGAATCTCATATCCTGAAACTCACGCCCTGAATCACATGACCTGAAACTCCTGCCCTGAAACTCATGCCCTGAAACTCATGCCCTGAATTTCCTGTCCTGAAACTCATGCCCTGAATCTCATGCCCTGAAACTCCTGCACTGAAACACCTGCCCTGAATCTCCTGCCCTGAAAATCATGCCCTGAATCTCATGCCCTGAATCTCATGCTCTGAAACTCATGCCCTGAATCTCATGCCCTCAAGTTCCTGCACTGAAACTCATGCCCTGAATCTCATGACCTGAAACTCATGCCCTGAACCTCATGCCCTGAAACTCAAGTCCTGAATCTCATGCCCTGAAACTCCTGCACTGAAACTCATGCCATGAATCTCATATCCTGAAACTCACGCCCTGAAACTCATGCCCTGAAACTCATGCCCTGAATTTCCTGTCCTGAAACTCATGCCCTGAATCTCATGCCCTGAATCTCATGCCCTGAAACTCCTGCACTGAAACACCTGCCCTGAATCTCCTGCCCTGAAAATCATGCCCTGAATCGCAAGCCCTGAATCTCATGCTCTGAAACTCATGCCCTGAATCTCATGCCCTCAAGTTCCTGCACTGAAACTCATGCCCTGAATCTCATGACCTGAAACTCATGCCCTGAACCTCATGCCCTGAAACTCATGCCCTGAATCTCATGCCCGGAATCTCATGCCCTAAATCACATACCCTGAAACTCCTGCCCTGAAACTCATGCACTCAAACTCATGCCCTGAATCACATGCCCTAAAACTCCTGCCCTGAATCATCTGCCCAGAAACTCATGCCCTGAATTACATGCCCTGAAATACCTGCACTGAATCTCATGCCCTGAAACTCATGCCCTGAATCAAATGCCCTGCAACTCCCGCACTGAAACTCATGCCATGAATCTCATATCCTGAAACTCACGCCCTGAATTACATGCCCTGAAACTCCTGCCCTGAAACTCATGCCCTGAAACTCATGCCCTGAATCTGCTGTCCTAAAACTCATGCCCTGAATCTCATGTCCTGTCTCTCATGCCCTGAAACTCCTGCACTGAAACACCTGCCCTGAATCTCCTGCCCTGAAACTCATGCCCTGAATCTCATGCCCTGAATCTCACGCTCTGAAACTCGTGCACTGAATCTCATGACCTCAAGTTACTGCACTGAAACTCATGCCCTGAATCTCATGTCCTGAAACTCCTGCACTGAAACACCTGCCCTGAATCTCCTGCCTTGAAATTCATGACCAGAATCTCATGCCCTGAATCTCATGCCCTGAAACTCATGCCCTGAACCTCATGCCCTGAAACTCAAGCCCTGAATCTCATGCCCTGAAACTCATGCCCTAAATCACATACCCTGAAACTCCTGCCCTGAAACTCATGCACTGAAACTCATGCCCTGAATCACATGCCCTGAAACACCTGCACTGAAACTCATGCCATGAATCTCATGCCCTAAAACTCATGCCCTGAATCATCTGCCCAGAAACTCATGCCCTGAATTACATGCCCTGAAATACCTGCCCTGAATCTCATGCACTGAAACTCATGCCCTGAAAATCATGACCTGAAACTCCTGCCCTCAAACTCATGCACTGAAACTCATGCCCTGAATCTCATGCCCTGAATCTCAAGCTCTGAAACTCATGCCCTGAATCTCAAGCCCTGAATCTCATGCCCTGAAACTCATGCCCTGAATCTCATATCCTGAAACTCACGCCCTGAATTACATGCCCTGAAACTCCTGCCCTGAAACTCATACCCTGAAACTCATGCCCTGAAACTCATTCCCTGAATCTCCTGTCCTAAAACTCATGCCCTGAATCTCATGTCCTGAATCTCATGCCCTGAAACTCCTGCACTGAAACACCTGCCCTGAGTTTCATGCCCTGAAACTCATGCCCTGAATCTCATGCCCTGAATCTCACGCTCTGAATCTCGTGCACTGAATCTCATGACCTCAAGTTACTGCACTGAAACTCATGCCCTGAATCTCATGTCCTGAAACTCCTGCACTGAAACACCTGCCCTGAATCTCCTGCCTTGAAAATCATGACCTGAATCTCATGCCCTGAATCTCATGTTCTGAAACTCGTGCACTGAATCTCATGCGCTCAAGTTCCTGCACTGAAACTCATGCCCTGAATCTCATGTCCTGAAACTCCTGCACTGAAACACCTGCCCTGAATCTCCTGCCTTGAAAATCATGACCTGAAAATCATGCCCTGAACCTCATGCCCTGAAACTCAAGCCCTGAATCTCATGCCCTGAAACTCATGCCCTAAATCACATACCCTGAAACTCCTGCCCTGAAACTCATGCACTGAAACTCATGCCCTGAATTACATGCCCTGAAATACCTGCCCTGAATATCATGCCCTGAAACTCATGGCCTGAATCTCATGCCCTGAAACTCCTGCCCTCAAACTCATGCACTGAAAGTCATGCCCTGAATCTCATGCCTTGAAACTCCTGCCCTCAAACTCATGCACTGAAACTCATGCCCTGAATCTCATGCCCTGAAACAACTGCACTGAAACTCATGCCATGAATCTCATGCCCTGAAACTCATGCCCTGAATCTCATGCCCTGAATCTCGTGCCCTGAAACTCCTGCACTGAAACACCTGCCCTGAATCTCCTGCCCTGAAAATGAAGCCCTGAATCTCATGCCCTGAATCTCATGCCCTGAAACTCATGCCCTGAAACTCATGCCCTGAATCTCCTGTCCTGAAACTCATGCCCTGAATCTCATGCCCTGAATCTCATGCCCTGAAACTCCTGCACTGAAACACCTGCCCTGAATCTCCTGCCCTGAAAATCATGCCATGAATCTCATGCCCTGAACTTCATGCTCTGAAACTCATGCCCTGAATCTCATGCCCTGAAACTCCTGCACTGAAACTCATGCCATGAATCTCATATCCTGAAACTCACGCCCTGAATCACATGCCCTGAAACTCCTGCCCTGAAACTCATGCCCTGAAACTCATGCCCTGAATTTCCTGTCCTGAAACTCATGCCCTGAATCTCATGCCCTGAATCTCATGCCCTGAAACTCCTGCACTGAAACAACTGCCCTGAATCTCCTGCCCTGAAAATCATGCCCTGAATCTCATGCCCTGAATCTCATGCTCTGAAACTCATGCCCTGAATCTCATGCCCTCAAATTCCTGCACTGAAACTCATGCCCTGAACCTCATGCCCTGAAACTCAAGCCCTGAATCTCATGCCCGGAATCTCATGCCCTAAATCACATACCCTGAAACTCCTGCCCTGAATCTCATGCACTGAAACTCATGCCCTGAATCACATGCCCTAAAACTCCTGCCCTGAATCATCTGCCCAGAAACTCATGCCCTGAATTACATGCCCTGAAATACCTGCACTGAATCTCATGCCCTGAAACTCATGCCCTGAATCAAATGCCCTGAAACTCCCGCACTGAAACTCATGCAATGAATCTCATATCCTGAAACTCACGCCCTGAATTACATGCCCTGAAACTCCTGCCCTGAAACTCATGCCCTGAAACTCATGCCCTGAAACTCATGCCCTGAATCTCCTGTCCTAAAACTCATGCCCTGAATCTCATGTCCTGAATCTCATGCCCTGAAACTCCTGCACTGAAACACCTGCCCTGAATCTCCTGCCCTGAAACTCATGCCCTGAATCTCATGCCCTGAATCTCACGCTCTGAAACTCGTGCACTGAATCTCATGACCTCAAGTTACTGCACTGAAACTCATGCCCTGAATCTCATGTCCTGAAACTCCTGCACTGAAACACCTGCCCTGAATCTCCTGCCTTGAAATTCATGACCTGAATCTCATGCCCTGAATCTCATGCCCTGAAACTCATGCCCTGAACCTCATGCCCTGAAACTCAAGCCCTGAATCTCATGCCCTGAAACTCATGCCCTGAATCACATACCCTGAAACTCCTGCCCTGAAACTCATGCACTGAAACTCATGCCCTGAATCACATGCCCTGAAACACCTGCACTGAAACTCATGCCATGAATCTCATGCCCTAAAACTCATGCCCAGAATCATCTGCCCAGAAACTCATGCCCTGAATTACATGCCCTGAAATACCTGCCCTGAATCTCATGCCCTGAAACTCATGCCCTGAAAATCATGACCTGAAACTCCTGCCCTCAAACTCATGCACTGAAACTCATGCCCTGAATCTCATGCCTTGAAACTCCTGCCCTCAAACTCATGCACTGAAACTCATGCCCTGAATCTCATGCCCTGAAACACCTGCACTGAAACTCATGCCATGAATCTCATATCCTGAAACTCACGCCTTGAATCACATGCCCTGAAACTCCTGCCCTGAAACCCATGCCCTGAAACTCATGTCCTGAAACTCATGCCCTGAATCTCATGCCCTGAATCTCGTGCCCTGAAACTCCTGCACTGAAACACCTGCCCTGAATCTCCTGCCCTGAAAATGAAGCCCTGAATCTCATGCCCTGAATCTCATGCCCTGAATCTCATGCCCTGAAACTCCTGCACTGAAACACCTGCCCTGAATCTCCTGCCCTGAAAATCATGCCCTGAATCTCATGCCCTGAATCTCATGCTCTGAAACTCATGCCCTGAATCTCAAGCCCTGAATCTCATGCCCTGAAACTCATGCCCTAAATCACATACCCTGAAACTCCTGCCCTGAAACTCATGCCCTGAATCTCGTGCCCTGAATTTCGTGCCCTGAAACTCCTGCACTGAAACACCTGCCCTGAATCTCCTGCCCTGAAAATGAAGCCCTGAATCTCATGCCCTGAATCTCATGCCCTGAAACTCATGCCCTGAAACTCATGCCCTGAATCTCCTGTCCTGAAACTCATGCCCTGAATCTCATGCCCTGAATCTCATGCCCTGAAACTCCTGCACTGAAACACCTGCCCTGAATCTCCTGCCCTGAAAATCATGCCCTGAATCTCATGCCCTGAATCTCATGCCCTGAATCTCATGCCCTGAAACTCCTGCACTGAAACTCATGCCATGAATCTCATATCCTGAAACTCACGCCCTGAATCACATGCCCTGAAACTCCTGCCCTGAAACTCATGCCCTGAAACTCATGCCCTGAATTTCCTGTCCTGAAACTCATGCCCTGAATCTCATGCCCTGAATCTCATGCTCTGAAACTCATGCCCTGAATCTCATCCCCTCATGTTCCTGCACTGAAACTCATGCCCTGAATCTCATGACCTTAAACGCATGCCCTGAACCTCATGCCCTGAAACTCAAGTCCTGAATCTCATGCCCTGAAACTCCTGCACTGAAACTCATGCCATGAATCTCATATCCTGAAACTCACGCCCTGAAACTCATGCCCTGAAACTCATGCCCTGAATTTCCTGTCCTGAAACTCATGCCCTGAATCTCATGCCCTGAATCTCATGCCCTGAAACTCCTGCACTGAAACACCTGCCCTGAATCTCCTGCCCTGAAAATCATGCCCTGAATCGCAAGCCCTGAATCTCATGCTCTGAAACTCATGCCCTGAATCTCATGCCCTCAAGTTCCTGCACTGAAACTCATGCCCTGAATCTCATGACCTGAAACTCATGCCCTGAACCTCATGCCCTGAAACTCAAGCCCTGAATCTCATGCCCGGAATCTCATGCCCTAAATCACATACCCTGAAACTCCTGCCCTGAAACTCATGCACTCAAACTCATGCCCTGAATCACATGCCCTAAAACTCCTGCCCTGAATCATCTGCCCAGAAACTCATGCCCTGAATTACATGCCCTGAAATACCTGCACTGAATCTCATGCCCTGAAACTCCCGCACTGAAACTCATGCCATGAATCTCATATCCTGAAACTCACGCCCTGAATTACATGCCCTGAAACTCCTGCCCTGAAACTCATGCCCTGAAACTCATGCCCTGAATCTCCTTTCCTAAAACTCATGCCCTGAATCTCATGTCCTGTCTCTCATGCCCTGAAACTCCTGCACTGAAACACCTGCCCTGAATCTCCTGCCCTGAAACTCACGCTCTGAAACTCGTGCACTGAATCTCATGACCTCAAGTTTCTGCACTGAAACTCATGCCCTGAATCTCATGTCCTGAAACTCCTGCACTGAAACACCTGCCCTGAATCTCCTGCCTTGAAATTCATGACCAGAATCTCATGCCCTGAATCTCATGCCCTGAAACTCATGCCCTGAACCTCATGCCCTGAAACTCAAGCCCTGAATCTCATGCCCTGAAACTCATGCCCTAAATCACATACCCTGAAACTCCTGCCCTGAAACTCATGCACTGAAACTCATGCCCTGAATCACATGCCCTGAAACACCTGCACTGAAACTCATGCCATGAATCTCATGCCCTAAAACTCATGCCCTGAATCATCTGCCCAGAAACTCATGCCCTGAATTACATGCCCTGAAATACCTGCCCTGAATCTCATGCCCTGAAACTCATGCCCTGAAAATCATGACCTGAAACTCCTGCCCTCAAACTCATGCACTGAAACTCATGCCCTGAATCTCATGCCTTGAAACTCCTGCCCTCAAACTCATGCACTGAAACTCATGCCCTGAATCTCATGCCCTGAATCTCATGCTCTGAAACTCATGCCCTGAATCTCAAGCCCTGAATCTCATGCCCTGAAACTCATGCCCTGAATCTCATGCCCTGAAACTCCTGCACTGAAACTCATGCCATGAATCTCATATCCTGAAACTCACGCCCTGAATTACATGCCCTGAAACTCCTGCCCTGAAACTCATACCCTGAAACTCATGCCCTGAAACTCATGCCCTGAATCTCCTGTCCTAAAACTCATGCCCTGAATCTCATGTCCTGAATCTCATGCCCTGAAACTCCTGCACTGAAACACCTGCCCTGAGTTTCATGCCCTGAAACTCATGCCCTGAATCTCATGCCCTGAATCTCACGCTCTGAATCTCGTGCACTGAATCTCATGACCTCAAGTTACTGCACTGAAACTCATGCCCTGAATCTCATGTCCTGAAACTCCTGCACTGAAACACCTGCCCTGAATCTCCTGCCTTGAAAATCATGACCTGAATCTCATGCCCTGAATCTCATGTTCTGAAACTCGTGCACTGAATCTCATGCCCTCAAGTTCCTGCACTGAAACTCATGCCCTGAATCTCATGTCCTGAAACTCCTGCACTGAAACACCTGCCCTGAATCTCCTGCCTTGAAAATCATGACCTGAAAATCATGCCCTGAACCTCATGCCCTGAAACTCAAGCCCTGAATCTCATGCCCTGAAACTCATGCCCTAAATCACATACCCTGAAACTCCTGCCCTGAAACTCATGCACTGAAACTCATGCCCTGAATTACATGCCCTGAAATACCTGCCCTGAATATCATGCCCTGAAACTCATGGCCTGAATCTCATGCCCTGAAACTCCTGCCCTCAAACTCATGCACTGAAAGTCATGCCCTGAATCTCATGCCTTGAATCTCCTGCCCTCAAACTCATGCACTGAAACTCATGCCCTGAATCTCATTCCCTGAAACACCTGCACTGAAACTCATGCCATGAATCTCATGCCCTGAAACTCAGGCCCTGAATCCCATGCCCTGAATCTCGTGCCCTGAAACTCCTGCACTGAAACACCTGCCCTGAATCTCCTGCCCTGAAAATGAAGCCCTGAATCTCATGCCCTGAATCTCATGCCCTGAAACTCATGCCCTGAAACTCATGCCCTGAATCTCCTGTCCTGAAACTCATGCCCTGAATCTCATGCCCTGAATCTCATGCCCTGAAACTCCTGCACTGAAACACCTGCCCTGAATCTCCTGCCCTGAAAATCATGCCCTGAATCTCATGCCCTGAATTTCATGCTCTGAAACTCATGCCCTGAATCTCATGCCCTGAAACTCCTGCACTGAAACTCATGCCATGAATCTCATATCCTGAAACTCACGCCCTGAATCACATGCCCTGAAACTCCTGCCCTGAAACTCATGCCCTGAATTTCCTGTCCTGAAACTCATGCCCTGAATCTCATGCCCTGAATCTCATGCCCTGAAACTCCTGCACTGAAACAACTGCCTGAATCTCCTGCCCTGAAAATCATGCCCTGAATCTAATGCCCTGAATCTCATGCTCTGAAACTCATGCCCTGAATCTCATGCCCTCAAATTCCTGCACTGAAACTCATGCCCTGAACCTCATGCCCTGAAACTCAAGCCCTGAATCTCATGCCCGGAATCTCATGCCCTAAATCACATACCCTGAAACTCCTGCCCTGAAAATCATGCACTCAAACTCATGCCCTGAATCACATGCCCTAAAACTCCTGCCCTGAAACTCATGCCCTGAAACTCATGCCCTGAACCTCATGCCCTGAAACTCAAGCCCTGAATCTCATGCTCTGAAACTCATGCCCTAAATCACATACCCTGAAACTACTGCCCTGAAACTCATGCCCTGAATCACATGCCCTAAAAATTCCTGCCCTGAATCATCTGCCCAGAAAATCATGCCCTGAATTACATGCCCTGAAATACCTGCCCTGAATCTCATGCCCTGAAACTCATGCCCTGAATCTCATGCCCTGAATCTCATGCCCTAAAACTCCTGCACTGAAATACCTGCCCTGAATCTTCTGCCTTGAAAATCATGCCCTGAATCTCATGCCCTGAATCTCATGCTCTGAAACTCGTGCACTGAATCTCATGCACTCAAGTTCCTGCACTGAAACTCATGCCCTGAGTCTCATGCCCTGAAACTCATGCCCTGAACCTCGTGCCCTGAAACTCAAGCCCTGAATCTCATGCCCTGAAACTCATGCCCTAAATCACATACCCTGAAACTCCTGCCCTGAAACTCATGCACTGAAAATCATGCCCTGAATCACATGCCCTAAAACTCATGCCCTGAATCATCGGCCCAGAAACTCATGCCCTGAATTACATGCCCTGAAATACCTGCCCTGAATATCATGCCCTGAAACCCATGCCCTGAATCTCATGCCCTGAAACTCCTGCCCTCAAACTCATGCACTGAAACTCATGCCCTGAATCTCATGCCTTGAAACTCCTGCCCTCAAACTCATGCACTGAAACTCATGCCCTGAATCTCATGCCCTGAAACACCTGCACTGAAAATCATGCCATGAATCTCATATCCGGAAACTCAAGCCTTGAATCACATGCCCTGAATCTCCTGCCCTGAAACTCATGCCCTGAAACTCATGCCCTGAAACTCATGCCCTGAATCTCATGCCCTGAATCTCGTGCCCTGAAACTCCTGCACTGAAACACCTGCCCTGAATCTCCTGCCCTGAAAATGAAGCCCTGAATCTCATGCTCTAAAACTCGTGCACTGAATCTCATGCCCTCAAGTTCCTGCACTGAAACTCCTGCCCTGAAACTCATGCACTGAAACTCATGCCCTGAATCACATGCCCTAAAACTCCTGCCCTGAATCATCTGCCCAGAAACTCATGCCCTGAATTACATGCCCTGAAATACCTGCACTGAATCTCATGCCCTGAAACTCATGCCCTGAATCAAATGCCCTGAAACTCCCGCACTGAAACTCATGCCATGAATCTCATATCCTGAAACTCACGCCCTGAATTACATGCCCTGAAACTCCTGCCCTGAAACTCATGCCCTGAAACTCATGCCCTGAAACTCATGCCCTGAATCTCCTGTCCTAAAACTCATGCCCTGAATCTCATGTCCTGAATCTCATGCCCTGAAACTCCTGCACTGAAACACCTGCCCTGAATCTCCTGCCCTGAAACTAATGCCCTGAATCTCATGCCCTGAATCTCACGCTCTGAAACTCGTGCACTGAATCTCATGACCTCAAGTTACTGCACTGAAACTCATGCCCTGAATCTCATGTCCTGAAACTCCTGCACTGAAACACCTGCCCTGAATCTCCTGCCTTGAAATTCATGACCTGAATCTCATGCCCTGAATCTCATGCCCTGAAACTCATGCCCTGAACCTCATGCCCTGAAACTCAAGCCCTGAATCTCATGCCCTGGAACTCATGCCCTAAATCACATACCCTGAAACTCCTGCCCTGAAACTCATGCACTGAAAGTCATTCCCTGAATCACATGCCCTGAAACACCTGCACTGAAACTCATGCCATGAATCTCATGCCCTAAAACTCATGCCCTGAATCATCTGCCCAGAAACTCATGCCCTGAATTACATGCCCTGAAGTACCTGCCCTGAATCTCATGCCCTGAAACTCATGCCCTGAAAATCAAGACCTGAAACTCCTGCCCTCAAACTCATGCACTGAAACTCATGTCCTGAATCTCATGCCTTGAAACTCCTGTCCTCAAACTCATGCACTGAAACTCATGCCCTGAATCTCATGCCCTGAAACACCTGCACTGAAACTCATGCCATGAATCTCATACCCTGAAACTCACGCCTTGAATCACATGCCCTGAAACTCCTGCCCTGAAACTCATGCCCTGAAACTCATGTCCTGAAACTCATGCCCTGAATCTCATGCCCTGAATCTCGTGCCCTGAAACTCCTGCACTGAAACACCTGCCCTGAATCTCCTGCCCTGAAAATGAAGCCCTGAATCTCATGCCCTGAATCTCATGCCCTGAATCTCATGCCCTGAAACTCCTGCACTGAAACACCTGCCCTGAATCTCCTGCCCTGAAAATCATGCCCTGAATCTCATGCCCTGAATCTCATGCTCTGAAACTCATGCCCTGAATCTCAAGCCCTGAATCTCATGCCCTGAAACTCATGCCCTAAATCACATACCCTGAAACTCCTGCCCTGAAACTCATGCCCTGAATCTCATGCCCTGAATTTCGTGCCCTGAAACTCCTGCACTGAAACACCTGCCCTGAATCTCCTGCCCTGAAAATGAAGCCCTGAATCTCATGCCCTGAATCTCATGCCCTGAATCTCATGCCCTGAAACTCCTGCACTGAAACTCATGCCATGAATCTCATATCCTGAAACTCACGCCCTGAATCACATGCCCTGAAACTCCTGCCCTGAAACTCATGCCCTGAAACTCATGCCCTGAATTTCCTGTCCTGAAACTCATGCCCTGAATCTCATGCCCTGAATCTCATGCCCTCAAGTTCCTGCACTGAAACCCATGCCCTGAATCTCATGACCTGAAACTCATGCCCTGAACCTCATGCCCTGAAACTCAAGCCCTGAATCTCATGCCCGGAATCTCATGCCCTAAATCACATACCCTGAAACTCCTGCCCTGAAACTCATGCACTCAAACTCATGCCCTGAATCACATGCCCTAAAACTCCTGCCCTGAAACTCATGACCTGAAACTAATGCCCTGAACCTCATGCCCTGAAACTCAAGCCCTTGAATCTCATGCCCTGAAACTCATGCCCTAAATCACATACCCTGAAACTACTGCCCTGAAACTCATGCACTGAAATTCATGCCCTGAATCACATGCCCTAAAATTCCTGCCCTGAATCATCTGCCCAGAAAATCATGCCCTGAATTACATGCCCTGAAATACCTGCCCTGAATCTCATGCCCTGAAACTCATGCCCTGAATCTCATGCCCTGAATCTCATGCCCTGAATCTCCTGCACTGAAATACCTGCCCTGAATCTTCTGCCTTGAAAATCATGCCCTGAATCTCATGCCCTGAATCTCATGCTCTGAAACTCGTGCACCGAATCTCATGCCCTCAAGTTCCTGCACTGAAACTCATGCCCTGAATCTCATGCCCTGAAACTCATGCCCTGAACCTCATGCCCTGAAACTCAAGCCCTGAATCTCATGCCCTGAAACTCATGCCCTGAAACTCGTGCCCTGAAACTCCTGCACTGAAACACCTGCCCTGAATCTCCTGCCCTGAAAATGAAGCCCTGAATCTCATGCTCTAAAACTCTTGCACTGAATCTCATGCCCTCAAGTTCCTGCACTGAAACTCATGCCCTGAATCTCATGCCTTGAAACTCCTGCCCTCAAACTTATGCACTGAAACTCATGCCCTGAATCTCCTGCACTGAAACTCATGCCATGAATCTCATATCCTGAAACTCATGCACTCAAACTCATGCCATGAATCTCATATCCTGAAACTCACGCCCTGAATTACATGCCCTGAAACTCCTGCCCTGAAACTCATGCCCTGAAACTCATGCCCTGAATCTCCTGTCCTAAAACTCATGCCCTGAATCTCATGCTCTGAATCTCATGCCCTGAAACTCCTGCACTGAAACACCTGCCCTGAATCTCCTGCCCTGAAAATCATACCCTGAATCTCATGCCCTAAATCTCATGCTCTGAAACTCATGCCCTAAATCACATACCCTGAAACTCCTGCCCTGAAACTCATGCACTCAAATTCGTGCCCTGAATCTCATGCCCTGAAACTCATGCCCTGAATCTCATGCCCTGAATCTCATGCCCTGAATCTCCTGCACTGAAATACCTGCCCTGAATCTTCTGCCTTGAAAATCATGCCCTGAATCTCATGCCCTGAATCTCATGCTCTGAAACTCGTGCACCGAATCTCATGCCCTCAAGTTCCTGCACTGAAACTCATGCCCTGAATCTCATGCCCTGAAACTCATGCCCTGAACCTCATGCCCTGAAACTCAAGCCCTGAATCTCATGCCCTGAAACTCATGCCCTGAAACTCGTGCCCTGAAACTCCTGCACTGAAACACCTGCCCTGAATCTCCTGCCCTGAAAATGAAGCCCTGAATCTCATGCTCTAAAACTCTTGCACTGAATCTCATGCCCTCAAGTTCCTGCACTGAAACTCATGCCCTGAATCTCATGCCTTGAAACTCCTGCCCTCAAACTTATGCACTGAAACTCATGCCCTGAATCTCCTGCACTGAAACTCATGCCATGAATCTCATATCCTGAAACTCATGCACTCAAACTCATGCCATGAATCTCATATCCTGAAACTCACGCCCTGAATTACATGCCCTGAAACTCCTGCCCTGAAACTCATGCCCTGAAACTCATGCCCTGAATCTCCTGTCCTAAAACTCATGCCCTGAATCTCATGCTCTGAATCTCATGCCCTGAAACTCCTGCACTGAAACACCTGCCCTGATTCTCCTGCCCTGAAAATCATACCCTGAATCTCATGCCCTAAATCTCATGCTCTGAAACTCATGCCCTAAATCACATACCCTGAAACTCCTGCCCTGAAACTCATGCACTCAAATTCGTGCCCTGAATCACATGCCCTAAAACTCCTGCCCCTGAATCTCATGCCCTGAAACTCAAGCCCTGAATCTCATGCCCTGAAGCTCATACCCTAAATCACATACCCTGAAACTACTGCCCTGAAACTCATGCACTGAAACTCATGCCCTGAATTACATGCCCTGAATCACATGCCCTAAAATTTTTGCCCTGAATCATCTGCCCAGAAACTCATGCCCTGAATTACATGCCCTGAAATACCTGCCCTGAATCTCATGCCCTGAAACTCATGCCCTGAATCTCATGCCCTGAATCTCATGCCCTGAAACTCCTGCACTGAAACACCAGCCCTGAATCTCCTGCCTTGAAAATCATGCCCTGAATCTCATGCCCTGAATCTGATGCTCTGAAACTCGTGCACTGAATCTCATGCCCTCAAGTTCCTGCACTGAAACTCATGCCCTGAATCTCATGCCCTCAAACTCATGCCCTGAACCTCATGCCCTGAAACTGAAGCCCTGAATCTCATGCCCTGAAACTCATGCCCTAAATCACATACCCTGAAACTCCTGCCCTGAAACTCATGCACTGAAACTCATGCCCTGAATCACATGCCCTAAAACTCATGCCCTGAATCATCTGCCCAGAAACTCATGCCCTGAATTACATGCCCTGAAATACCTGCTCTGAATCTCATGCCCTGAAACTCATGCCCTGAATCTCATGCCCTGAAACTCCTGCACTGAAACTCATGCCATGAATCTCATATCCTGAAACTCACGCCCTGAATTACATGCCCTGATACTCCTGCCCTGAAACTCATGCCCTGAAACTCATGCCCTGAATCTCCTGTCCTAAAACTCATGCCCTGAATCTCATGTCCTGAATCTCATGCCCTGAAACTCCTGCACTGAAACACCTTCCCTGAATCTCCTGCCCTGAAACTCATGCCCTGAATCTCATGCCCTGAATCTCACGCTCTGAATCTCGTGCACTGAATCTCATGACCTCAAGTTACTGCACTGAAACTCATGCCCTGAATCTCATGTCCTGAAACTCCTGCACTTAAACACCTGCCCTGAATCTCCTGCCTTGAAAATCATGCCCTGAATCTCATGCTCTGAAACTCGTGCACTGAATCTCATGCCCTCAAGTTCCTGCATTGAAACTCAAGCCCTGAATCTCATGCCCTGAAACTCATGCCCTGAACCTCATGCCCTGAAACTCAAGCCCTGAATCTCATGCCCTGAAACTCATGCCCTAAATCACATACCCTGAAACTCCTGCCCTGAAACTCATGCACTGAAACTCATGCCCTGAATCACATGCCCTGAAACTCATGCCCTGAATCATCGGCCCAGAAACTCATGCCCTGAATTACATGCCCTGAAATACCTGCCCTGAATATCATGCCCTGAAACTCATGGCCTGAATCTCATGCCCTGAAACTCCTGCCCTCAAACTCATGCACTGAAACTCATGCCCTGAATCTCATGCCTTGAAACTCCTGCCCTCAAACGCATGCACTGAAACTCATGCCCTGAATCTCATGCCCTGAAACACCTGCACTGAAACCCATACCATGAATCTCATATCCTGAAACTCACGCCTTGAATCACATGCCCTGAAACTCCTGCCCTGAAACTCATGCCCTGAAACTCATGCCCTGAATCTCATGCCCTGAATCTCGTGCCCTGAAACTCCTGCACTGAAACACCTGCCCTGAATCTCCTGCCCTGAATTACATGCCCTGAAATACCTGCCCTGAATCTCATGCCCTGAAACTCATGCCCTGAATCTCATACCTTGAAACTCCTGCACTGAAACTCATGCCATGAATCGCATATCCTGAAACTCACGCCTTGAATCACATGCATTGAAACTCTTGCCCTGAAACTCATGCCCTGAAACTCATGCCCTGAATCTCATGCCCTGAATCTCGTGCCCTGAAACTCCTGCACTGAAACACCTGCCCTGAATCTCCTGCCCTGAGAATGAAGCCCTGAATCTCATGCCCTGAATCTCCTGGCCTGAAACTCATGCCCTGAAACTCATGCCCTGAATCTCCTGTCCTGAAACTCATGCCCTGAATCTCATGCCCTGAATCTCATGCCCTGAAACTCCTGCACTGAAACACCTGCCCTGAATCTCCTGCCCTGGAAAATCATGCCCTGAATCTCATGCCCTGAATCTCATAATCTGAAACTCATGCCCTGAATCTCATGCCCTGAAACTCCTGCACTGAAACTCATGCCATGAATCTCATATCCTGAAACTCACGCCCTGAATCACATGCCCTGAAACTCCTGCCCTGAAACTCATGCCCTGAAACTCATGCCCTGAATTTCCTGTCCTGAAACTCATGCCCTGAATCTCATGCCCTGAATCTCATGCCCTGAAACTCCTGCACTGAAACACCTGCCCTGAATCTCCTGCCCTGAAAATCATGCCCTGAATCTCATGCCCTGAATCTCATGCTCTGAAACTCATGCCCTGAATCTCATGCCCTCAAGTTCCTGCACTGAAACCCATGCCCTGAATCTCATGACCTGAAACTCATGCCCTGAACCTCATGCCCTGAAACTCAAGCCCTGAATCTCATGCCCGGAATCTCATGCCCTAAATCACATACCCTGAAACTCCTGCCCTGAAACTCATGCACTCAAACTCATGCCCTGAATCACATGCCCTAAAACTCCTGCCCTGAAACTCATGACCTGAAACTAATGCCCTGAACCTCATGCCCTGAAACTCAAGCCCTGAATCTCATGCCCTGAAACTCATGCCCTAAATCACATACCCTGAAACTACTGCCCTGAAACTCATGCACTGAAACTCATGCCCTGAATCACATGCCCTAAAATTCCTGCCCTGAATCATCTGCCCAGAAAATCATGCCCTGAATTACATGCCCTGAAATACCTGCCCTGAATCTCATGCCCTGAAACTCATGCCCTGAATCTCATGCCCTGAATCTCATGCCCTGAAACTCCTGCACTGAAATACCTGCCCTGAATCTTCTGCCTTGAAAATCATGCCCTGAATCTCATGCCCTGAATTTCGTGCCCTGAAACTCCTGCACTGAAACACCTGCCCTGAATCTCCTGCCCTGAAAATGAAGCCCTGAATCTCATGCCCTGAATCTCATGCCCTGAAACTCATGCCCTGAAACTCATGCCCTGAATCTCCTGTCCTGAAACTCATGCCCTGAATCTCATGCCCTGAATCTCATACCCTGAAACTCCTGCACTGAAACACCTGCCCTGAATCTCCTGCCCTGAAAATCATGCCCTGAATCTCATGCCCTGAATCTCATGCCCTGAATCTCATGCCCTGAAACTCCTGCACTGAAACTCATGCCATGAATCTCATATCCTGAAACTCACGCCCTGAATCACATGCCCTGAAACTCCTGCCCTGAAACTCATGCCCTGAAACTCATGCCCTGAATTTCCTGTCCTGAAACTCATGCCCTGAATCTCATGCCCTGAATCTCATGCCCTGAAACTCCTGCACTGAAACACCTGCCCTGAATCTCCTGCCCTGAAAATCATGCCCTGAATCTCATGCCCTCAAGTTCCTGCACTGAAACCCATGCCCTGAATCTCATGACCTGAAACTCATGCCCTGAACCTCATGCCCTGAAACTCAAGCCCTGAATCTCATGCCCGGAATCTCATGCCCTAAATCACATACCCTGAAACTCCTGCCCTGAAACTCATGCACTCAAACTCATGCCCTGAATCACATGCCCTAAAACTCCTGCCCTGAAACTCATGACCTGAAACTAATGCCCTGAACCTCATGCCCTGAAACTCAAGCCCTGAATCTCATGCCCTGAAACTCATGCCCTAAATCACATACCCTGAAACTACTGCCCTGAAACTCATGCACTGAAATTCATGCCCTGAATCACATGCCCTAAAATTCCTGCCCTGAATCATCTGCCCAGAAAATCATGCCCTGAATTACATGCCCTGAAATACCTGCCCTGAATCTCATGCCCTGAAACTCATGCCCTGAATCTCATGCCCTGAATCTCATGCCCTGAATCTCCTGCACTGAAATACCTGCCCTGAATCTTCTGCCTTGAAAATCATGCCCTGAATCTCATGCCCTGAATCTCATGCTCTGAAACTCGTGCACCGAATCTCATGCCCTCAAGTTCCTGCACTGAAACTCATGCCCTGAATCTCATGCCCTGAAACTCATGCCCTGAACCTCATGCCCTGAAACTCAAGCCCTGAATCTCATGCCCTGAAACTCATGCCCTGAAACTCGTGCCCTGAAACTCCTGCACTGAAACACCTGCCCTGAATCTCCTGCCCTGAAAATGAAGCCCTGAATCTCATGCTCTAAAACTCTTGCACTGAATCTCATGCCCTCAAGTTCCTGCACTGAAACTCATGCCTGAATCTCATGCCTTGAAACTCCTGCCCTCAAACTTATGCACTGAAACTCATGCCCTGAATCTCCTGCACTGAAACTCATGCCATGAATCTCATATCCTGAAACTCATGCACTCAAACTCATGCCATGAATCTCATATCCTGAAACTCACGCCCTGAATTACATGCCCTGAAACTCCTGCCCTGAAACTCATGCCCTGAAACTCATGCCCTGAATCTCCTGTCCTAAAACTCATGCCCTGAATCTCATGCTCTGAATCTCATGCCCTGAAACTCCTGCACTGAAACACCTGCCCTGAATCTCCTGCCCTGAAAATCATACCCTGAATCTCATGCCCTAAATCTCATGCTCTGAAACTCATGCCCTAAATCACATACCCTGAAACTCCTGCCCTGAAACTCATGCACTCAAATTCGTGCCCTGAATCACATGCCCTAAAACTCCTGCCCTGAATCTCATGCCCTGAAACTCAAGCCCTGAATCTCATGCCCTGAAGCTCATACCCTAAATCACATACCCTGAAACTACTGCCCTGAAACTCATGCACTGAAACTCATGCCCTGAATTACATGCCCTGAATCACATGCCCTAAAATTTTTGCCCTGAATCATCTGCCCAGAAACTCATGCCCTGAATTACATGCCCTGAAATACCTGCCCTGAATCTCATGCCCTGAAACTCATGCCCTGAATCTCATGCCCTGAATCTCATGCCCTGAAACTCCTGCACTGAAACAAAAGCCCTGAATCTCCTGCCTTGAAAATCATGCCCTGAATCTCATGCCCTGAATCTGATGCTCTGAAACTCGTGCACTGAATCTCATGCCCTCAAGTTCCTGCACTGAAACTCATGCCCTGAATCTCATGCCCTCAAACTCATGCCCTGAACCTCATGCCCTGAAACTGAAGCCCTGAATCTCATGCCCTGAAACTCATGCCCTAAATCACATACCCTGAAACTCCTGCCCTGAAACTCATGCACTGAAACTCATGCCCTGAATCACATGCCCTAAAACTCATGCCCTTAATCATCTGCCCAGAAACTCATGCCCTGAACCTCATGCCCTGAAACTGAAGCCCTGAATCTCATGCCCTCAAACTCATGCCCTGAACCTCATGCCCTGAAACTGAAGCCCTGAATCTCATGCCCTGAAACTCATGCCCTAAATCACATACCCTGAAATACCTGCTCTGAATCTCATGCCCTGAAACTCATGCCCTGAATCTCATGCCCTGAAACTCCTGCACTGAAACTCATGCCATGAATCTCATATCCTGAAACTCACGCCCTGAATTACATGCCCTGATACTCCTGCCCTGAAACTCATGCCCTGAAACTCATGCCCTGAATCTCCTGTCCTAAAACTCATGCCCTGAATCTCATGTCCTGAATCTCATGCCCTGAAACTCCTGCACTGAAACACCTTCCCTGAATCTCCTGCCCTGAAACTCATGCCCTGAATCTCATGCCCTGAATCTCACGCTCTGAATCTCGTGCACTGAATCTCATGACCTCAAGTTACTGCACTGAAACTCATGCCCTGAATCTCATGTCCTGAAACTCCTGCACTGAAACACCTGCCCTGAATCTCCTGCCTTGAAAATCATGCCCTGAATCTCATGCTCTGAAACTCGTGCACTGAATCTCATGCCCTCAAGTTCCTGCATTGAAACTCAAGCCCTGAATCTCATGCCCTGAAACTCATGCCCTGAACCTCATGCCCTGAAACTCAAGCCCTGAATCTCATGCCCTGAAACTCATGCCCTAAATCACATACCCTGAAACTCCTGCCCTGAAACTCATGCACTGAAACTCATGCCCTGAATCACATGCCCTGAAACTCATGCCCTGAATCATCGGCCCAGAAACTCATGCCCTGAATTACATGCCCTGAAATACCTGCCCTGAATATCATGCCCTGAAACTCATGGCCTGAATCTCATGCCCTGAAACTCCTGCCCTCAAACTCATGCACTGAAACTCATGCCCTGAATCTCATGCCTTGAAACTCCTGCCCTCAAACGCATGCACTGAAACTCATGCCCTGAATCTCATGCCCTGAAACACCTGCACTGAAACCCATACCATGAATCTCATATCCTGAAACTCACGCCTTGAATCACATGCCCTGAAACTCCTGCCCTGAAACTCATGCCCTGAAACTCATGCCCTGAATCTCATGCCCTGAATCTCGTGCCCTGAAACTCCTGCACTGAAACACCTGCCCTGAATCTCCTGCCCTGAATTACATGCCCTGAAATACCTGCCCTGAATCTCATGCCCTGAAACTCATGCCCTGAATCTCATACCTTGAAACTCCTGCCCTCAAACTCATGCACTGAAACTCATGCCCTGAATCTCATGCCTTGAAACTCCTGCCCTCAAACTCATGCACTGAAACTCATGCCCTGAATCTCATGCCCTGAAACACCTGCACTGAAACTCATGCCATGAATCGCATATCCTGAAACTCACGCCTTGAATCACATGCATTGAAACTCCTGCCCTGCAACTCATGCCCTGAAACTCATGCCCTGAATCTCATGCCCTGAATCTCGTGCCCTGAAACTCCTGCACTGAAACACCTGCCCTGAATCTCCTGCCCTGAGAATGAAGCCCTGAATCTCATGCCCTGAATCTCCTGGCCTGAAACTCATGCCCTGAAACTCATGCCCTGAATCTCCTGTCCTGAAACTCATGCCCTGAATCTCATGCCCTGAATCTCATGCCCTGAAACTCCTGCACTGAAACACCTGCCTGAATCTCCTGCCCTGAAAATCATGCCCTGAATCTCATGCCCTGAATCTCATAATCTGAAACTCATGCCCTGAATCTCATGCCCTGAAACTCCTGCACTGAAACTCATGCCATGAATCTCATATCCTGAAACTCACGCCCTGAATCACATGCCCTGAAACTCCTGCCCTGAAACTCATGCCCTGAAACTCATGCCCTGAATTTCCTGTCCTGAAACTCATGCCCTGAATCTCATGCCCTGAATCTCATGCCCTGAAACTCCTGCACTGAAACACCTGCCCTGAATCTCCTGCCCTGAAAATCATGCCCTGAATCTCATGCCCTGAATCTCATGCTCTGAAACTCATGCCCTGAATCTCATGCCCTCAAGTTCCTGCACTGAAACCCATGCCCTGAATCTCATGACCTGAAACTCATGCCCTGAACCTCATGCCCTGAAACTCAAGCCCTGAATCTCATGCCCGGAATCTCATGCCCTAAATCACATACCCTGAAACTCCTGCCCTGAAACTCATGCACTCAAACTCATGCCCTGAATCACATGCCCTAAAACTCCTGCCCTGAAACTCATGACCTGAAACTAATGCCCTGAACCTCATGCCCTGAAACTCAAGCCCTGAATCTCATGCCCTGAAACTCATGCCCTAAATCACATACCCTGAAACTACTGCCCTGAAACTCATGCACTGAAACTCATGCCCTGAATCACATGCCCTAAAATTCCTGCCCTGAATCATCTGCCCAGAAAATCATGCCCTGAATTACATGCCCTGAAATACCTGCCCTGAATCTCATGCCCTGAAACTCATGCCCTGAATCTCATGCCCTGAAACTCATGCCCTGAAACTCCTGCACTGAAATACCTGCCCTGAATCTTCTGCCTTGAAAATCATGCCCTGAATCTCATGCCCTGAATCTCATGCTCTGAAACTCGTGCTCCGAATCTCATGCCCTCAAGTTCCTGCACTGAAACTCATGCCCTGAATCTCATGCCCTGAAACTCATGCCCTGAACCTCATGCCCTGAAACTCAAGCCCTAAATCTCATGCCCTGAAACTCATGCCCTGAAACTCGTGCCCTGAAACTCCTGCACTGAAACACCTGCCCTGAATCTCCTGCCCTGAAAATGAAGCCCTGAATCTCATGCTCTAAAACTCTTGCACTGAATCTCATGCCCTCAAGTTCCTGCACTGAAACTCATGCCCTGAATCTCATGCCTTGAAACTCCTGCCCACAAACTTATGCACTGAAACTCATGCCCTGAATCTCCTGCACTGAAACTCATGCCATGAATCTCATATCCTGAAACTCATGCCATGAATCTCATATCCTGAAACTCACGCCCTGAATTACATGCCCTGAAACTCCTGCCCTGAAACTCATGCCCTGAATCTCCTGTCCTAAAACTCATGCCCTGAATCTCATGCTCTGAATCTCATGCCTGAAACTCCTGCACTGAAACACCTGCCCTGAATCTCCTGCCCTGAAAATCATACCCTGAATCTCATGCCCTGAATCTCATGCTCTGAAACTCATGCCCTAAATCACATACCCTGAAACTCCTGCCCTGAAACTCATGCACTCAAATTCGTGCCCTGAATCACATGCCCTAAAACTCCTGCCCTGAATCTCATGCCCTGAAACTCAAGCCCTGAATCTCATGCCCTGAAGCTCATACCCTAAATCACATACCCTGAAACTACTGCCCTGAAACTCATGCACTGAAACTCATGCCCTGAATTACATGCCCTGAAATACCTGCCCTGAATCTCATGCCCTGAAACTCATGCCCTGAATCTCATGCCCTGAATCTCATGCCCTGAAACTCCTGCACTGAAACACCAGCCCTGAATCTCCTGCTTTGAAAATCATGCCCTGAATCTCATGCCCTGAATCTGATGATCTGAAACTCGTGCACTGAATCTCATGCCCTCAAGTTCCTGCACTGAAACTCATGCCCTGAATCTCATGCCCTGAAACTCATGCCCTGAATTACATGCCCTGAAATACCTGCTCTGAATCTCATGCCCTGAAACTCATGCCCTGAATCTCATGCCTGAAACTCCTGCACTGAAGCACCTGCCCTGAATCTCCTGCCTTGAAAATCATGACCTGAATCTCATGCCCTGAATCTCATGCTCTGAAACTCGTGCACTGAATCTCATGCCCTCAAGTTCCTGCACTGAAACTCAAGCCCTGAATCTCATGCCCTGAAACTCATGCCCTGAACTCATGCCCTGAAACTCAAGCCCTGAATCTCATGCCCTGAAACTCATGCCCTAAATCACATACCCTGAAACTCCTGCCCTGAAACTCATGCACTGAAACTCATGCCCTGAATCACATGCCCTAAAACTCATGCCCTGAATCATCGGCCCAGAAACTCATGCCCTGAAACTCATGGCCTGAATCTCATGCCCTGAAACTCCTGCCCTCAAACTCATGCACTGAAACTCATGCCCTGAATCTCATGCCTTGAAAACTCCTGCCCTCAAACTCATGCACTGAAACTCATGCCCTGAATCTCATGCCCTGAAACACCTGCACTGAAACCCATACCATGAATCTCATATCCTGAAACTCACGGCCTTGAATCACATGCCCTGAAACTCCTGCCCTGAAACTCATGCCCTGAAACTCATGCCCGGAATCTCATGCCCTGAATCTCGTGCCCTGAAACTCCTGCACTGAAACACCTGCCCTGAATCTCCTGCCCTGAATTACATGCCCTGAAATACCTGCCCTGAATCTCATGCCCTGAAACTCATGCCCTGAATCTCATGCCCTGAAACTCCTGCCCTCAAACTCATGCACTGAAACTCATGCCCTGAATCTCATGCCTTGAAACTCCTGCCCTCAAACTCATGCACTGAAACTCATGCCCTGAATCTCATGCCCTGAAACACCTGCACTGAAACTCATGCCATGAATCGCATATCCTGAAACTCACGCCTTGAATCACATGCATTGAAACTCCTGCCCTGAAACTCATGCCCTGAAACTCATGCCCTGAATCTCATGCCCTGAATCTCGTGCCCTGAAACTCCTGCACTGAAACACCTGCCCTGAATCTCCTGCCCTGAGAATGAAGCCCTGAATCTCATGCCCTGAATCTCATGGCCTGAAACTCATGCCCTGAAACTCATGCCCTGAATCTCCTGTCCTGAAACTCATGCCCTGAATCTCATGCCCTGAAACTCCTGCACTGAAACACCTGCCCTGAATCTCCTGCCCTGAAAATCATGCCCTGAATCTCATGCCCTGAATCTCATGATCTGAAACTCATGCCCTGAATCTCATGCCCTGAAACTCCTGCACTGAAACTCATGCCATGAATCTCATATCCTGAAACTCACGCCCTGAATCACATGCCCTGAAACTCCTGTCCTGAAACTCATGCCCTGAAACTCATGCCCTGAATTTCCTGTCCTGAAACTCATGCCTGAATCTCATGCCCTGAATCTCATGCCCTGAAACTCCTGCACTGAAACACCTGCCCTGAATCTCCTGCCTGAAAATCATGCCCTGAATCTCATGCCCTGAATCTCATGCTCTGAAACTCATGCCCTGAATCTCATGCCCTCAAGTTCCTGCACTGAAACCCATGCCCTGAATCTCATGACCTGAAACTCATGCCCTGAACCTCATGCCCTGAAACTCAAGCCCTGAATCTCATGCCCGGAATCTCATGCCCTAAATCACATACCCTGAAACTCCTGCCCTGAAACTCATGCACTCAAACTCATGCCCTGAATCACATGCCCTAAAACTCCTGCCCTGAAACTCATGACCTGAAACTAATGCCCTGAACCTCATGCCCTGAAACTCAAGCCCTGAATCTCATGCCCTGAAACTCATGCCCTAAATCACATACCCTGAAAGTACTGCCCTGAAACTCATGCTTTGAAACTCATGCCCTGAATCACATGCCCTAAAATTCCTGCCCTGAATCATCTGCCCAGAAAATCATGCCCTGAATTACATGCCCTGAAATACCTGCCCTGAATCTCATGCCCTGAAACTCATGCCCTGAATCTCATGCCCTGAATCTCATGCCCTGAAACTCCTGCACTGAAATACCTGCCCTGAATCTTCTGCCTTGAAAATCATGCCCTGAATCTCATGCCCTGAATCTCATGCTCTGAAACTCGTGCACCGAATCTCATGCCCTCAAGTTCCTGCACTGAAACTCATGCCCTGAATCTCATGCCCTGAAACTCATGCCCTGAACCTCATGCCCTGAAACTCAAGCCCTGAATCTCATGCCCTGAAACTCATGCCCTGAAACTCGTGCCCTGAAACTCCTGCACTGAAACACCTGCCCTGAATCTCCTGCCCTGAAAATGAAGCCCTGAATCTCATGCTCTAAAACTCTTGCACTGAATCTCATGCCCTCAAGTTCCTGCACTGAAACTCATGCCCTGAATCTCCTGCACTGAAACTCATGCCATGAATCTCATATCCTGAAACTCACGCCCTGAATTACATGCCCTGAAACTCCTGCCCTGAAACTCATGCCCTGAATCTCCTGTCCTAAAACTCATGCCCTGAATCTCATGCTCTGAATCTCATGCCCTGAAACTCCTGCACTGAAACACCTGCCCTGAATCTCCTGCCCTGAAAATCATACCCTGAATCTCATGCCCTGAATCTCATGCTCTGAAACTCATGCCCTAAATCACATACCCTGAAACTCCTGCCCTGAAACTCATGCACTCAAATTCGTGCCCTGAATCACATGCCCTAAAACTCCTGCCCTGAATCTCATGCCCTGAAACTCAAGCCCTGAATCTCATGCCCTGAAGCATCATACCCTAAATCACATACCCTGAAACTACTGCCCTGAAACTCATGCACTGAAACTCATGCCCTGAATTACATGCCCTGAATCACATGCCCTAAAATTTTTGCCCTGAATCATCTGCCCAGAAAGTCATGCCCTGAATTACATGCCCTGAAATACCAGCCCTGAAGCTCATGCCCTGAAACTCATGCCCTGAATCTCATGCCCTGAAACTCCTGCACTGAAACACCAGCCCTGAATCTCCTGCTTTGAAAATCATGCCCTGAATCTCATGCCCTGAATCTGATGCTCTGAAACTCGTGCACTGAATCTCATGCCCTCAAGTTCCTGCACTGAAACTCATGCCCTGAATCTCATGCCCTGAAACTCATGCCCTGAATTACATGCCCTGAAATACCTGCTCTGAATCTCATGCCCTGAAACTCATGCCCTGAACTCATGCCCTGAAACTCAAGCCCTGAATCTCATGCCCTGAAACTCATGCCTAAATCACATACCCTGAAACTCCTGCCCTGAAACTCATGCACTGAAACTCATGCCCTGAATCACATGCCCTAAAACTCATGCCCTGAATCATCGGCCCAGAAACTCATGCCCTGAATTACATGCCCTGAAATACCTGCCCTGAATATCATGCCCTGAAACTCATGGCCTGAATCTCATGCCCTGAAACTCCTGCCCTCAAACTCATGCACTGAAACTCATGCCCTGAATCTCATGCCTTGAAACTCCTGCCCTCAAACTCATGCACTGAAACTCATGCCCTGAATCTCATGCCCTGAAACACCTGCACTGAAACTCATACCATGAATCTCATATCCTGAAACTCACGCCTTGAATCACATGCCCTGAAACTCCTGCCCTGAAACTCATGCCCTGAAACTCATGCCCTGAATCTCATGCCCTGAATCTCGTGCCCTGAAACTCCTGCACTGAAACACCTGCCCTGAATCTCCTGCCCTGAAACTCAAGCCCTGAATCTCATGCCCTGAAACTCATGCCCTAAATCACATACCCTGAAACTCCTGCCCTGAAACTCATGCACTGAAACTCATGCCCTGAATCACATGCCCTAAAACTCATGCCCTGAATCATCGGCCCAGAAACTCATGCCCTGAATTACATGCCCTGAAATACCTGCCCTGAATATCATGCCCTGAAACTCATGGCCTGAATCTCATGCCCTGAAACTCCTGCCCTCAAACTCATGCACTGAAACTCATGCCCTGAATCTCATGCCTTGAAACTCCTGCCCTCAAACTCATGCACTGAAACTCATGCCCTGAATCTCATGCCCTGAAACACCTGCACTGAAACTCATACCATGAATCTCATATCCTGAAACTCACGCCTTGAATCACATGCCCTGAAACTCCTGCCCTGAAACTCATGCCCTGAAACTCATGCCCTAAATCACATACCCTGAAACTCCTGCCCTGAAACTCATGCACTGAAACTCATGCCCTGAATCACATGCCCTAAAACTCATGCCCTGAATCATCGGCCCAGAAACTCATGCCCTGAAACTCATGGCCTGAATCTCATGCCCTGAAACTCCTGCCCTCAAACTCATGCACTGAAACTCATGCCCTGAATCTCATGCCTTGAAACTCCTGCCCTCAAACTCATGCACTGAAACTCATGCCCTGAATCTCATGCCCTGAAACACCTGCACTGAAACCCATACCATGAATCTCATATCCTGAAACTCACGCCTTGAATCACATGCCCTGAAACTCCTGCCCTGAAACTCATGCCCTGAAACTCATGCCCGGAATCTCATGCCCTGAATCTCGTGCCCTGAAACTCCTGCACTGAAACACCTGCCCTGAATCTCCTGCCCTGAATTACATGCCCTGAAATACCTGCCCTGAATCTCATGCCCTGAAACTCATGCCCTGAATCTCATGCCCTGAAACTCCTGCCCTCAAACTCATGCACTGAAACTCATGCCCTGAATCTCATGCCTTGAAACTCCTGCCCTCAAACTCATGCACTGAAACTCATGCCCTGAATCTCATGCCCTGAAACACCTGCACTGAAACTCATGCCATGAATCGCATATCCTGAAACTCACGCCTTGAATCACATGCATTGAAACTCCTGCCCTGAAACTCATGCCCTGAAACTCATGCCCTGAATCTCATGCCCTGAATCTCGTGCCCTGAAACTCCTGCACTGAAACACCTGCCCTGAATCTCCTGCCCTGAGAATGAAGCCCTGAATCTCATGCCCTGAATCTCATGGCCTGAAACTCATGCCCTGAAACTCATGCCCTGAATCTCCTGTCCTGAAACTCATGCCCTGAATCTCATGCCCTGAAACTCCTGCACTGAAACACCTGCCTGAATCTCCTGCCCTGAAAATCATGCCCTGAATCTCATGCCCTGAATCTCATAATCTGAAACTCATGCCCTGAATCTCATGCCCTGAAACTCCTGCACTGAAACTCATGCCATGAATCTCATATCCTGAAACTCACGCCCTGAATCACATGCCCTGAAACTCCTGTCCTGAAACCAATGCCCTGAAACTCATGCCCTGAATTTCCTGTCCTGAAACTCATGCCCTGAATCTCATGCCCTGAATCTCATGCCCTGAAACTCCTGCACTGAAACACCTGCCCTGAATCTCCTGCCCTGAAAATCATGCCCTGAATCTCATGCCCTGAATCTCATGCTCTGAAACTCATGCCCTGAATCTCATGCCCTCAAGTTCCTGCACTGAAACCCATGCCCTGAATCTCATGACCTGAAACTCATGCCCTGAACCTCATGCCCTGAAACTCAAGCCCTGAATCTCATGCCCGGAATCTCATGCCCTAAATCACATACCCTGAAACTCCTGCCCTGAACTCATGCACTCAAACTCATGCCCTGAATCACATGCCCTAAAACTCCTGCCCTGAAACTCATGACCTGAAACTAATGCCCTGAACCTCATGCCCTGAAACTCAAGCCCTGAATCTCATGCCCTGAAACTCATGCCCTAAATCTCATACCCTGAAAGTACTGCCCTGAAACTCATGCTTTGAAACTCATGCCCTGAATCACATGCCCTAAAATTCCTGCCCTGAATCATCTGCCCAGAAAATCATGCCCTGAATTACATGCCCTGAAATACCTGCCCTGAATCTCATGCCCTGAAACTCATGCCCTGAATCTCATGCCCTGAATCTCATGCCCTGAAACTCCTGCACTGAAATACCTGCCCTGAATCTTCTGCCTTGAAAATCATGCCCTGAATCTCATGCCCTGAATCTCATGCTCTGAAACTCGTGCACCGAATCTCATGCCCTCAAGTTCCTGCACTGAAACTCATGCCCTGAATCTCATGCCCTGAAACTCATGCCCTGAACCTCATGCCCTGAAACTCAAGCCCTGAACCTCATGCCCTGAAACTCATGCCTTGAAACTCCTGCCCACAAACTTATGCACTGAAACTCATGCCCTGAATCTCCTGCACTGAAACTCATGCCATGAATCTCATATCCTGAAACTCACGCCCTGATTTACATGCCCTGAAACTCCTGCCCTGAAACTCATGCCCTGAATCTCCTGTCCTAAAACTCATGCCCTGAATCTCATGCTCTGAATCTCATGCCCTGAAACTCCTGCACTGAAACACCTGCCCTGAATCTCCTGCCCTGAAAATCATACCCTGAATCTCATGCCCTGAATCTCATGCTCTCAAACTCATGCCCTAAATCGCATACCCTGAAACTCCTGCCCTGAAACTCATGCACTCAAATTCGTGCCCTGAATCACATGCCCTAAAACTCCTGCCCTGAATCTCATGCCCTGAAACTCAAGCCCTGAATCTCATGCCCTGAAGCATCATACCCTAAATCACATACCCTGAAACTACTGCCCTGAAACTCATGCACTGAAACTCATGCCCTGAATTACATGCCCTGAATCACATGCCCTAAAATTTTTGCCCTGAATCATCTGCCCAGAAAGTCATGCCCTGAATTACATGCCCTGAAATACCTGCCCCTGAAGCTCATGCCCTGAAACTCATGCCCTGAATCTCATGCCCTGAAACTCCTGCACTGAAACACCAGCCCTGAATCTCCTGCTTTGAAAATCATGCCCTGAATCTCATGCCCTGAATCTGATGCTCTGAAACTCGTGCACTGAATCTCATGCCCTCAAGTTCCTGCACTGAAACTCATGCCCTGAATCTCATGCCCTAAAACTCATGCCCTGAATTACATGCCCTGAAATACCTGCTCTGAATCTCATGCCCTGAAAACTCATGCCCTGAATCTCATGCCCTGAAACTCCTGCACTGAAACACCTGCCCTGAATCTCCTGCCTTGAAAATCATGACCTGAATCTCATGCCCTGAATCTCATGCTCTGAAACTCGTGCACTGAATCTCATGCCCTCAAGTTCCTGCACTGAAACTCAAGCCCTGAATCTCATGCCCTGAAACTCATGCCCTGAACTCATGCCCTGAAACTCAAGCCCTGAATCTCATGCCCTGAAACTCATGCCCTAAATCACATACCCTGAAACTCCTGCCCTGAAACTCATGCACTGAAACTCATGCCCTGAATCACATGCCCTAAAACTCATGCCCTGAATCATCGGCCCAGAAACTCATGCCCTGAATTACATGCCCTGAAATACCTGCCCTGAATATCATGCCCTGAAACTCATGGCCTGAATCTCATGCCCTGAAACTCCTGCCCTCAAACTCATGCACTGAAACTCATGCCCTGAATCTCATGCCTTGAAACTCCTGCCCTCAAACTCATGCACTGAAACTCATGCCCTGAATCTCATGCCCTGAAACACCTGCACTGAAACTCATACCATGAATCTCATATCCTGAAACTCACGCCTTGAATCACATGCCCCTGAAACTCCTGCCCTGAAACTCATGCCCTGAAACTCATGCCCTGAATCTCATGCCCCTGAATCTCGTGCCCTGAAACTCCTGCACTGAAACACCTGCCCTGAATCTCCTGCCCTGAAAATGAAGCCCTGAATCTCATGCCCTGAATCTCATGCCCTGAAACTCATGCCCTGAAACTCCTGCCACTGAAACTCATGCCATGAATCTCATGCCCTACATCACATACCCTGAAACTCCTGCCCTGAAACTCATGCACTGAAACTCATGCCCTGAATCACATGCCCTAAAACTCATGCCCTGAATCATCTGCCCAGAAACTCATGCCCTGAATTACATGCCCTGAAATACCTGCCCTGAATCTCATGCCCTGAAACTCATGCCCTGAATCTCATGCCCTGAAACTCCTGCCCTCAAACTCATGCACTGAAACTCATGCCCTGAATCTCATGCCTTGAAACTCCTGCCCTCAAACTCATGCACTGAAACTCATGCCCTGAATCTCATGCCCTGAAACACCTGCACTGAAACTCATGCCATGAATCTCATATCCTGAAACTCACGCCTTGAATCACATGCCCTGAAACTCCTGCCCTGAAACTCATGCCCTGAAACTCATGCCCTGAAACTCATGCCCTGAATCTCATGCCCTGAATCTCGTGCCCTGAATCTCCTGCACTGAATCTCATGCCCTGAAACTCATGCCCTGAAACTCATGCCCTGAAATCTCCTGTCCTGAAACTCATGCCCTGAATCTCATGCCCTGAAACTCCTGCACTGAAACACCTGCCCTGAATCTCCTGTCCTGAAAATCATGCCCTGAATCTCATGCCCTGAATCTCATGCTCTGAAACTCATGCCCTGAATCTCATGCCCTGAAACTCCTGCACTGAAACTCATGCCATGAATCTCATATCCTGAAACTCACGCCCTGAATCACATGCCCTGAAACTCCTGCGCTGAATCTCATGCCCTGAAACTCATGCCCTGAGTTTCCTGTCCTGAAACTCATGCCCTGAATCTCATGCCCTGAATCTCATGCCCTGAAACTCCTGCACTGAAACAACTGCCCTGAAACTCCTGCCCTGAAACTCATGCCCTGAAACTCATGCCCTGAATCTCCTGTCCTAAAAACTCATGCCCTGAATCTCATGTCCTGAATCTCATGCCCTGAAACTCCTGCACTGAAACACCTGCCCTGAATCTCCTGCCCTGAAACTCATGCCCTGAATCTCATGCCCTGAATCTCACGCTCTGAATCTCGTGCACTGAATCTCATGACCTCAAGTTACTGCACTGAAACTCATGCCCTGAATCTCATGTCCTGAAACTCCTGCACTGAAACACCTGCCCTGAATCTCCTGCCTTGAAAATCATGACCTGAATCTCATGCCCTGAATCTCATGCTCTGAAACTCGTGCACTGAATCTCATGCCCTCAAGTTCCTGCACTGAAACTCAAGCCCTGAATCTCATGCCCTGAAACTCATGCCCTGAACCTCATGCCCTGAAACTCAAGCCCTGAATCTCATGCCCTGAAACTCATGCCCTAAATCACATACCCTGAAACTCTGCCCTGAAACTCATGCACTGAAACTCATGCCCTGAATCACATGCCCTAAAATTCATGCCCTGAATCATCGGCCCAGAAACTCATGCCCTGAATTACATGCCCCTGAAATACTGCCCTGAATATCATGCCCTGAAACTTATGGCCTGAATCTCATGCCCTGAAACTCCTGCCCTCAAACTCATGCACTGAAACTCATGCCCTGAATCTCATGCCTTGAAACTCCTGCCCTCAATCTCATGCACTGAAACTCATGCCCTGAATCTCATGCCCTGAAACACCTGCACTGAAACCCATACCATGAATCTCATATCCTGAAACTCACGCCTTGAATCACATGCCCTGAAACTCCTGCCCTGAAACTCATGCCCTGAAACTCATGCCCTGAATCTCATGCCCTGAATCTCGTGCCCTGAAACTCCTGCACTGAAACACCTGCCCTGAATCTCCTGCCCTGAAAATGAAGCCCTGAATCTCATGCCCTGAATCTCATGCCCTGAAACTCATGCCCTGAAACTCCTGCACTGAAACTCATGCCATGAATCTCATGCCCTACATCACATACCCTGAAACTCCTGCCCTGAAACTCATGCACTGAAACTCATGCCCTGAATCACATGCCCTAAAACTCATGCCCTGAATCATCTGCCCAGAAACTCATGCCCTGAATTACATGCCCTGAAATACCTGCCCTGAATCTCATGCCCTGAAACTCTTGCCCTGAATCTCATGCCCTGAAAACTCCTGCCCTCAAACTCATGCACTGAAACTGATGCCCTGAATCTCATGCCTTGGAAACTCCTGCCCTCAAACTCATGCACTGAAACTCATGCCCTGAATCTCATGCCCTGAAACACCTGCACTGAAACTCATGCCATGAATCTCATATCCTGAAACTCACGCCTTGAATCACATGCCCTGAAACTCCTGCCCTGAAACTCATGCCTGAAACTCATGCCCTGAAACTCATGCCCTGAATCTCATGCCCTGAATCTCGTGCCCTGAATCTCCTGCACTGAAACACCTGCCCTGAATCTCCTGCCCTGAAAATGAAGCCCTGAATCTCATGCCCTGAATCTCATGCCCTGAAACTCATGCCCTGAAACTCATGCCCTGAATCTCCTGTCCTGAAACTCATGCCCTGAATCTCATGCCCTGAATCTCATGCCCTGAAACTCCTGCACTGAAACACCTGCCCTGAATCTCCTGTCCTGAAAATCATGCCCTGAATCTCATGCCCTGAATCTCATGCTCTGAAACTCATGCCCTGAATCTCATGCCCTGAAACTCCTGCACTGAAACTCATGCCATGAATCTCATATCCTGAAACTCACGCCCTGAATCACATGCCCTGAAACTCCTGCGCTGGAACTCATGCCCTGAAACTCATGCCCTGAGTTTCCTGTCCTGAAACTCATGCCCTGAATCTCATGCCCTGAATCTCATGCCCTGAAACTCCTGCACTGAAACAACTGCCCTGAAACTCCTGCCCTGAAACTCATGCCCTGAAACTCATGCCCTGAATCTCCTGTCCTAAAACTCATGCCCTGAATCTCATGTCCTGAATCTCATGCCCTGAAACTCCTGCACTGAAACACCTGCCCTGAATCTCCTGCCCTGAAACTCATGCCCTGAATCTCATGCCCTGAATCTCACGCTCTGAATCTCGTGCACTGAATCTCATGACCTCAAGTTACTGCACTGAAACTCATGCCCTGAATCTCATGTCCTGAAACTCCTGCACTGAAACACCTGCCCTGAATCTCCTGCCCTGAAAATCATGCCCTGAATCTCATGCCCTGAATCTCATGCTCTGAAACTCATGCCCTGAATCTCAAGCCCTGAATCTCATGCCCGGAATCTCATGTCCTGAAACTCCTGCACTGAAACACCTGCCCTGAATCTCCTGCCCTGAAAATCATGCCCTGAATCTCATGCCCTGAATCTCATGCTCTGAAACTCATGCCCTGAATCTCAAGCCCTGAATCTCATGCCCGGAATCTCATGCCCTAAATCACATACCCTGAAACTCCTGCCCTGAAACTCATGCACTCAAACTCATGCCCTGAATCACATGCCCTAAAACTCCTGCCC
>NW_027275849.1:0-49274 GCF_030028105.1 Mobula birostris
TTTACTCAAAGGTACTGACTGCAAACCTTATGGAGACATCTTAATATAACTCTCCACATGATCCTGAGATGTTTGGCAGTTGTTATATCACTCAGCTATTCAAGACAAAAAAGTTGATTTCTCATTGCATGATGTGCTTTGGAACTAAAAGTATACATTACAATTTTACTCTAAATTCCTGAAGGCAAACATTATGGAAACATCTAAACATAACTCCCCACGTGATCCTGAGGTGTTTGACACCGGTTATATCACTCAGCTATTCAAGATAAAAAAGTTGATTTCTCAGTGCATACTGTGCTTTGGCATTGAATGAAGCATACATTTCAATTTTACTCAAAGGTACTGACTGCAAACCTTATGGAGTCATCTGAATATAACTCTCCACATGATCCTGAGATGTTTAATAGTTGTGAAATCACTCAGGTATTCAAGACAAAAAAGTTGATTTCTCAACGCATGAAGTGCTTTGGAAGTTTAAGTATATATTTCAATTTTACTCTAAATTCCTCAATGCAAACCTTATGGAAACATCTAAACATAACTCCCCACAGTATCCTGAGATGTTTGACACCGGTTATATCACTCAGCTATTCAAGATAAAAAAGTTGATTTCTCAGTGCATACTGTGCTTTGGCATTGAATGAAGCATACATTTCAATTTTACTCAAAGGTACTGACTGCAAACCTTATGGAGACATCGTAATATAAATCTCGACATGATCCTGAGAAGTTTGACAGCTGTTATATCACTCAGCTATTCAAGACAAAAAACTTGATTTCTCAGTGCATGCTGTACTTTGGTATTGAAAGAAGTATACACTTCAATTTTACTCAAAGGTACTGACTGCAAACCTTATGGACTCATCTTAATATAACTCTCCACATGATCCTGAGGTGATTGGCAGTTGTTATATCACTCAGCTATTCAAGACAAAAAAGTTGATATCTCAATGCATGAAGTGCTTTGGAACTAAAAGAATATATTTCAATTTTACTCTAAAGTCCTGAATGCAAACCTCATGGAAACATTTTAACATAACTCCCCACATGATCCTGAGATGTTTGACATTTGTTATATCACTCAGGTATTAAAGACAAAAAAGTTGATCTCTCAGTGCATGCTGTACTTTGGCATTGAAAGAAGTATACACTTCAATTTTACTCAAATGTACTGACTGCAAACCTTATGGAAACATCTAAACATAACTCCCCACATGATCCTGAGATGTTTGAAATCTGTTATATCACTCAGGTATTCAACACAAAAAAGTTGATTTCTCTCTGCATGCAATGCTTTGGCACTAAAAGTATATATTTCAATTTTACTCTGAAGTACTAAATGCAACCCTTATGGAAACATCTAAACATAACTCCCCACATGATCCTGAGATGTTTGACAGTTGTTATATCACTCAGATATTCAAGACAAAAAAGTTGATATCTCAATGCATGATGTGCTTTGGAACTAAAAGTATACATTACAATTTTACTCTAAATTCCTCAATGCAAACCTTATGGAAATATCTAAACATAACTCCCCACATGATCCTGAGATGTTTGACATTTGTTATATCACTCAGGTATTCGAGACAGAAAAGTTGATTTCTCTCAGCATGCAATGCTTTGGCACGAAAAGAATATATTTCAATTTTACTATGAAGTACTGAATGCAAACCTTTTGGAAACATGTTAACATCACTCCCCAAATGTTCCTGAACTGTTTGACACCTATTACATCTCTCAGGTATTCAAGATAAAAAAGATGATTTCTCAGTGCATACTGTGCTTTGGCATTGAATGAAGCATACATTTCAATTTTACTCAAAGGTACTGACTGCAAACCTTATGGAGTCATCTGAATATAACTCTCCACATGATCCTGAGCTGTTTAATAGTTGTTATATCACTCAGGTATTCAAGACAAAAAAGTTGATTTCTCCACGCATGAAGTGCTTTGGAACTTTAAGTATATATTTCAATTTTACTCTAAATTCCTCAATGCAAACCTTATGGAAACATCTAAACATAAATCCCCACATGATCCTGAGATATTTGACACCGGTTATATCATTCAGGTATTCAAGATAAAAAAGTTGATTTCTCAGTGCATACTGTGCTTTGGCATTGAATGAAGCATACATTTGAAATTTACTCAAAGGTACTGACTGCAAACCATATGGAGACATCTTAATATAACTCTCCACATGATCCTGAGATGTTTGGCAGTTGTTATATCACTCTGCTATTCAAGACAAAAAAGTTGATCTCTCAATGCATGAAGCGGTTTGGAACTAACAGTATATATATCAATTTTACTCTAAATTTCTCAATGCAAACCTTATGCAAACATCTAATCATAAGTCCCTGCATGATCCTGAGATGTTTGACTCCGGTTATATCACTCAGGTATTCAAGATAAAAAAGTTGATTTCTCAGTGCATACTGTGATTTGGCATTGAATGAAGCATACATTTCAATTTTACTCAAAGGTACTGACTGCAAACCTTATGGAAATATCTAAACATAACTCCCCACATGATCCTGAGTTGTTTGACATTTGTTATATCACTCAGGTATTCAAAACAAAAAATTTGATTTCTCAGTGCATGCAATGCTTTGGCAGTAAAAGTATATATTTCAATTTTACTCTGAAGTACTGAATGCCAAACTTATGGAAAGATGTTAACATCACTCTCCACATGATTCTGAGATGCTTGACACCTGTTACATCACTCAGGTACTCAGGATAAAAAAGTTGATTTCTCATTGCATACAGTGCTTTGGCATTGAAAGAAGCATACATTTCAATTTTACTCAAAGATACTGACTGCAAACCTTATGGAGACATCTTAATATAACTCTACACATTATCCTGAGGTGTCTGACAGCTGTTATATCACTCAGATATTCAAGACAAAAAAGTTGATATCTCAATGCATGATGTGCTTTGGAACTAAAAGTATACATTACAATTTTACTCTAAATTCCTCAATGCAAACCTTATGGAAATATCTAAACATAACTCCCCACATGATCCTGAGATGTTTGACATTTGTTATATTTGTTATATTCGAGACAAAAAAGTTGATTTCTCTCAGCATGCAATGCTTTGGCACTAAAAGAATATATTTCAATTTTACTATGAAGTACTGAATGCAAACCTTTTGGAAACATGTTAACATCACTCCCCAAATGTTCCTGAACTGTTTGACACCTGTTACAACTCTCAGGTATTCAAGATAAAAAAGATGATTTCTCAGTGCATACTGTGCTTTGGCATTGAATGAAGCATACATTTCAATTTTACTCAAAGGTACTGACTGCAAACCTTATGGAGTCATCTGAATATAACTCTCCACATGATCCTGAGATGTTTAATAGTTGTGAAATCACTCAGGTATTCAAGACAAAAAAGTTGATTTCTCAACGCATGAAGTGCTTTGGAAGTTTAAGTATATATTTCAATTTTACTCTAAATTCCTCAATGCAAACCTTATGGAAACATCTAAACATAACTCCCCACAGTATCCTGAGATGTTTGACACCGGTTATATCACTCAGCTATTCAAGATAAAAAAGTTGATTTCTCAGTGCATACTGTGCTTTGGCATTGAATGAAGCATACATTTCAATTTTACTCAAAGGTACTGACTGCAAACCTTATGGAGACATCTTAATATAACTCTCCACATGATCCTGAGATGTTTGGCAGTTGTTATATCACTCAGCTATTCAAGACAAAAAAGTTGATTTCTCATTGCATGATGTGCTTTGGAACTAAAAGTATACATTACAATTTTACTCTAAATTCCTGAAGGCAAACATTATGGAAACATCTAAACATAACTCCCCACGTGATCCTGAGGTGTTTGACACCGGTTATATCACTCAGCTATTCAAGATAAAAAAGTTGATTTCTCAGTGCATACTGTGCTTTGGCATTGAATGAAGCATACATTTCAATTTTACTCAAAGGTACTGACTGCAAACCTTATGGAGTCATCTGAATATAACTCTCCACATGATCCTGAGATGTTTAATAGTTGTGAAATCACTCAGGTATTCAAGACAAAAAAGTTGATTTCTCAACGCATGAAGTGCTTTGGAAGTTTAAGTATATATTTCAATTTTACTCTAAATTCCTCAATGCAAACCTTATGGAAACATCTAAACATAACTCCCCACAGTATCCTGAGATGTTTGACACCGGTTATATCACTCAGCTATTCAAGATAAAAAAGTTGATTTCTCAGTGCATACTGTGCTTTGGCATTGAATGAAGCATACATTTCAATTTTACTCAAAGGTACTGACTGCAAACCTTATGGAGACATCGTAATATAAATCTCGACATGATCCTGAGAAGTTTGACAGCTGTTATATCACTCAGCTATTCAAGACAAAAAACTTGATTTCTCAGTGCATGCTGTACTTTGGTATTGAAAGAAGTATACACTTCAATTTTACTCAAAGGTACTGACTGCAAACCTTATGGACTCATCTTAATATAACTCTCCACATGATCCTGAGGTGATTGGCAGTTGTTATATCACTCAGCTATTCAAGACAAAAAAGTTGATATCTCAATGCATGAAGTGCTTTGGAACTAAAAGAATATATTTCAATTTTACTCTAAAGTCCTGAATGCAAACCTCATGGAAACATTTTAACATAACTCCCCACATGATCCTGAGATGTTTGACATTTGTTATATCACTCAGGTATTAAAGACAAAAAAGTTGATCTCTCAGTGCATGCTGTACTTTGGCATTGAAAGAAGTATACACTTCAATTTTACTCAAATGTACTGACTGCAAACCTTATGGAAACATCTAAACATAACTCCCCACATGATCCTGAGATGTTTGAAATCTGTTATATCACTCAGGTATTCAACACAAAAAAGTTGATTTCTCTCTGCATGCAATGCTTTGGCACTAAAAGTATATATTTCAATTTTACTCTGAAGTACTAAATGCAACCCTTATGGAAACATCTAAACATAACTCCCCACATGATCCTGAGATGTTTGACAGTTGTTATATCACTCAGATATTCAAGACAAAAAAGTTGATATCTCAATGCATGATGTGCTTTGGAACTAAAAGTATACATTACAATTTTACTCTAAATTCCTCAATGCAAACCTTATGGAAATATCTAAACATAACTCCCCACATGATCCTGAGATGTTTGACATTTGTTATATCACTCAGGTATTCGAGACAGAAAAGTTGATTTCTCTCAGCATGCAATGCTTTGGCACTAAAAGAATATATTTCAATTTTACTATGAAGTACTGAATGCAAACCTTTTGGAAACATGTTAACATCACTCCCCAAATGTTCCTGAACTGTTTGACACCTGTTACATCTCTCAGGTATTCAAGATAAAAAAGATGATTTCTCAGTGCATACTGTGCTTTGGCATTGAATGAAGCATACATTTCAATTTTACTCAAAGGTACTGACTGCAAACCTTATGGAGTCATCTGAATATAACTCTCCACATGATCCTGAGCTGTTTAATAGTTGTTATATCACTCAGGTATTCAAGACAAAAAAGTTGATTTCTCCACGCATGAAGTGCTTTGGAACTTTAAGTATATATTTCAATTTTACTCTAAATTCCTCAATGCAAACCTTATGGAAACATCTAAACATAAATCCCCACATGATCCTGAGATATTTGACACCGGTTATATCATTCAGGTATTCAAGATAAAAAAGTTGATTTCTCAGTGCATACTGTGCTTTGGCATTGAATGAAGCATACATTTGAAATTTACTCAAAGGTACTGACTGCAAACCATATGGAGACATCTTAATATAACTCTCCACATGATCCTGAGATGTTTGGCAGTTGTTATATCACTCTGCTATTCAAGACAAAAAAGTTGATCTCTCAATGCATGAAGCGGTTTGGAACTAACAGTATATATATCAATTTTACTCTAAATTTCTCAATGCAAACCTTATGCAAACATCTAATCATAAGTCCCTGCATGATCCTGAGATGTTTGACTCCGGTTATATCACTCAGGTATTCAAGATAAAAAAGTTGATTTCTCAGTGCATACTGTGATTTGGCATTGAATGAAGCATACATTTCAATTTTACTCAAAGGTACTGACTGCAAACCTTATGGAAATATCTAAACATAACTCCCCACATGATCCTGAGTTGTTTGACATTTGTTATATCACTCAGGTATTCAAAACAAAAAATTTGATTTCTCAGTGCATGCAATGCTTTGGCAGTAAAAGTATATATTTCAATTTTACTCTGAAGTACTGAATGCCAAACTTATGGAAAGATGTTAACATCACTCTCCACATGATTCTGAGATGCTTGACACCTGTTACATCACTCAGGTACTCAGGATAAAAAAGTTGATTTCTCATTGCATACAGTGCTTTGGCATTGAAAGAAGCATACATTTCAATTTTACTCAAAGATACTGACTGCAAACCTTATGGAGACATCTTAATATAACTCTACACATTATCCTGAGGTGTCTGACAGCTGTTATATCACTCAGATATTCAAGACAAAAAAGTTGATATCTCAATGCATGATGTGCTTTGGAACTAAAAGTATACATTACAATTTTACTCTAAATTCCTCAATGCAAACCTTATGGAAATATCTAAACATAACTCCCCACATGATCCTGAGATGTTTGACATTTGTTATATTTGTTATATTCGAGACAAAAAAGTTGATTTCTCTCAGCATGCAATGCTTTGGCACTAAAAGAATATATTTCAATTTTACTATGAAGTACTGAATGCAAACCTTTTGGAAACATGTTAACATCACTCCCCAAATGTTCCTGAACTGTTTGACACCTGTTACAACTCTCAGGTATTCAAGATAAAAAAGATGATTTCTCAGTGCATACTGTGCTTTGGCATTGAATGAAGCATACATTTCAATTTTACTCAAAGGTACTGACTGCAAACCTTATGGAGTCATCTGAATATAACTCTCCACATGATCCTGAGCTGTTTAATAGTTGTTATATCACTCAGGTATTCAAGACAAAAAAGTTGATTTCTCCACGCATGAAGTGCTTTGGAACTTTAAGTATATATTTCAATTTTACTCTAAATTCCTCAATGCAAACCTTATGGAAACATCTAAACATAAATCCCCACATGATCCTGAGATATTTGACACCGGTTATATCATTCAGGTATTCAAGATAAAAAAGTTGATTTCTCAGTGCATACTGTGCTTTGGCATTGAATGAAGCATACATTTGAAATTTACTCAAAGGTACTGACTGCAAACCATATGGAGACATCTTAATATAACTCTCCACATGATCCTGAGATGTTTGGCAGTTGTTATATCACTCTGCTATTCAAGACAAAAAAGTTGATCTCTCAATGCATGAAGCGGTTTGGAACTAACAGTATATATATCAATTTTACTCTAAATTTCTCAATGCAAACCTTATGCAAACATCTAATCATAAGTCCCTGCATGATCCTGAGATGTTTGACTCCGGTTATATCACTCAGGTATTCAAGATAAAAAAGTTGATTTCTCAGTGCATACTGTGATTTGGCATTGAATGAAGCATACATTTCAATTTTACTCAAAGGTACTGACTGCAAACCTTATGGAAATATCTAAACATAACTCCCCACATGATCCTGAGTTGTTTGACATTTGTTATATCACTCAGGTATTCAAAACAAAAAATTTGATTTCTCAGTGCATGCAATGCTTTGGCAGTAAAAGTATATATTTCAATTTTACTCTGAAGTACTGAATGCCAAACTTATGGAAAGATGTTAACATCACTCTCCACATGATTCTGAGATGCTTGACACCTGTTACATCACTCAGGTACTCAGGATAAAAAAGTTGATTTCTCATTGCATACAGTGCTTTGGCATTGAAAGAAGCATACATTTCAATTTTACTCAAAGATACTGACTGCAAACCTTATGGAGACATCTTAATATAACTCTACACATTATCCTGAGGTGTCTGACAGCTGTTATATCACTCAGATATTCAAGACAAAAAAGTTGATATCTCAATGCATGATGTGCTTTGGAACTAAAAGTATACATTACAATTTTACTCTAAATTCCTCAATGCAAACCTTATGGAAATATCTAAACATAACTCCCCACATGATCCTGAGATGTTTGACATTTGTTATATTTGTTATATTCGAGACAAAAAAGTTGATTTCTCTCAGCATGCAATGCTTTGGCACTAAAAGAATATATTTCAATTTTACTATGAAGTACTGAATGCAAACCTTTTGGAAACATGTTAACATCACTCCCCAAATGTTCCTGAACTGTTTGACACCTGTTACAACTCTCAGGTATTCAAGATAAAAAAGATGATTTCTCAGTGCATACTGTGCTTTGGCATTGAATGAAGCATACATTTCAATTTTACTCAAAGGTACTGACTGCAAACCTTATGGAGTCATCTGAATATAACTCTCCACATGATCCTGAGATGTTTAATAGTTGTGAAATCACTCAGGTATTCAAGACAAAAAAGTTGATTTCTCAACGCATGAAGTGCTTTGGAAGTTTAAGTATATATTTCAATTTTACTCTAAATTCCTCAATGCAAACCTTATGGAAACATCTAAACATAACTCCCCACAGTATCCTGAGATGTTTGACACCGGTTATATCACTCAGCTATTCAAGATAAAAAAGTTGATTTCTCAGTGCATACTGTGCTTTGGCATTGAATGAAGCATACATTTCAATTTTACTCAAAGGTACTGACTGCAAACCTTATGGAGACATCTTAATATAACTCTCCACATGATCCTGAGATGTTTGGCAGTTGTTATATCACTCAGCTATTCAAGACAAAAAAGTTGATTTCTCATTGCATGATGTGCTTTGGAACTAAAAGTATACATTACAATTTTACTCTAAATTCCTGAAGGCAAACATTATGGAAACATCTAAACATAACTCCCCACGTGATCCTGAGGTGTTTGACACCGGTTATATCACTCAGCTATTCAAGATAAAAAAGTTGATTTCTCAGTGCATACTGTGCTTTGGCATTGAATGAAGCATACATTTCAATTTTACTCAAAGGTACTGACTGCAAACCTTATGGAGTCATCTGAATATAACTCTCCACATGATCCTGAGATGTTTAATAGTTGTGAAATCACTCAGGTATTCAAGACAAAAAAGTTGATTTCTCAACGCATGAAGTGCTTTGGAAGTTTAAGTATATATTTCAATTTTACTCTAAATTCCTCAATGCAAACCTTATGGAAACATCTAAACATAACTCCCCACAGTATCCTGAGATGTTTGACACCGGTTATATCACTCAGCTATTCAAGATAAAAAAGTTGATTTCTCAGTGCATACTGTGCTTTGGCATTGAATGAAGCATACATTTCAATTTTACTCAAAGGTACTGACTGCAAACCTTATGGAGACATCGTAATATAAATCTCGACATGATCCTGAGAAGTTTGACAGCTGTTATATCACTCAGCTATTCAAGACAAAAAACTTGATTTCTCAGTGCATGCTGTACTTTGGTATTGAAAGAAGTATACACTTCAATTTTACTCAAAGGTACTGACTGCAAACCTTATGGACTCATCTTAATATAACTCTCCACATGATCCTGAGGTGATTGGCAGTTGTTATATCACTCAGCTATTCAAGACAAAAAAGTTGATATCTCAATGCATGAAGTGCTTTGGAACTAAAAGAATATATTTCAATTTTACTCTAAAGTCCTGAATGCAAACCTCATGGAAACATTTTAACATAACTCCCCACATGATCCTGAGATGTTTGACATTTGTTATATCACTCAGGTATTAAAGACAAAAAAGTTGATCTCTCAGTGCATGCTGTACTTTGGCATTGAAAGAAGTATACACTTCAATTTTACTCAAATGTACTGACTGCAAACCTTATGGAAACATCTAAACATAACTCCCCACATGATCCTGAGATGTTTGAAATCTGTTATATCACTCAGGTATTCAACACAAAAAAGTTGATTTCTCTCTGCATGCAATGCTTTGGCACTAAAAGTATATATTTCAATTTTACTCTGAAGTACTAAATGCAACCCTTATGGAAACATCTAAACATAACTCCCCACATGATCCTGAGATGTTTGACAGTTGTTATATCACTCAGATATTCAAGTCAAAAAAGTTGATATCTCAATGCATGATGTGCTTTGGAACTAAAAGTATACATTACAATTTTACTCTAAATTCCTCAATGCAAACCTTATGGAAATATCTAAACATGACTCCCCACATGATCCTGAGATGTTTGACATTTGTTATATCACTCAGGTATTCGAGACAGAAAAGTTGATTTCTCTCAGCATGCAATGCTTTGGCACTAAAAGAATATATTTCAATTTTACTATGAAGTACTGAATGCAAACCTTTTGGAAACATGTTAACATCACTCCCCAAATGTTCCTGAACTGTTTGACACCTGTTACATCTCTCAGGTATTCAAGATAAAAAAGATGATTTCTCAGTGCATACTGTGCTTTGGCATTGAATGAAGCATACATTTCAATTTTACTCAAAGGTACTGACTGCAAACCTTATGGAGTCATCTGAATATAACTCTCCACATGATCCTGAGCTGTTTAATAGTTGTTATATCACTCAGGTATTCAAGACAAAAAAGTTGATTTCTCCACGCATGAAGTGCTTTGGAACTTTAAGTATATATTTCAATTTTACTCTAAATTCCTCAATGCAAACCTTATGGAAACATCTAAACATAAATCCCCACATGATCCTGAGATATTTGACACCGGTTATATCATTCAGGTATTCAAGATAAAAAAGTTGATTTCTCAGTGCATACTGTGCTTTGGCATTGAATGAAGCATACATTTGAAATTTACTCAAAGGTACTGACTGCAAACCATATGGAGACATCTTAATATAACTCTCCACATGATCCTGAGATGTTTGGCAGTTGTTATATCACTCTGCTATTCAAGACAAAAAAGTTGATCTCTCAATGCATGAAGCGGTTTGGAACTAACAGTATATATATCAATTTTACTCTAAATTTCTCAATGCAAACCTTATGCAAACATCTAATCATAAGTCCCTGCATGATCCTGAGATGTTTGACTCCGGTTATATCACTCAGGTATTCAAGATAAAAAAGTTGATTTCTCAGTGCATACTGTGATTTGGCATTGAATGAAGCATACATTTCAATTTTACTCAAAGGTACTGACTGCAAACCTTATGGAAATATCTAAACATAACTCCCCACATGATCCTGAGTTGTTTGACATTTGTTATATCACTCAGGTATTCAAAACAAAAAATTTGATTTCTCAGTGCATGCAATGCTTTGGCAGTAAAAGTATATATTTCAATTTTACTCTGAAGTACTGAATGCCAAACTTATGGAAAGATGTTAACATCACTCTCCACATGATTCTGAGATGCTTGACACCTGTTACATCACTCAGGTACTCAGGATAAAAAAGTTGATTTCTCATTGCATACAGTGCTTTGGCATTGAAAGAAGCATACATTTCAATTTTACTCAAAGATACTGACTGCAAACCTTATGGAGACATCTTAATATAACTCTACACATTATCCTGAGGTGTCTGACAGCTGTTATATCACTCAGATATTCAAGACAAAAAAGTTGATATCTCAATGCATGATGTGCTTTGGAACTAAAAGTATACATTACAATTTTACTCTAAATTCCTCAATGCAAACCTTATGGAAATATCTAAACATAACTCCCCACATGATCCTGAGATGTTTGACATTTGTTATATTTGTTATATTCGAGACAAAAAAGTTGATTTCTCTCAGCATGCAATGCTTTGGCACTAAAAGAATATATTTCAATTTTACTATGAAGTACTGAATGCAAACCTTTTGGAAACATGTTAACATCACTCCCCAAATGTTCCTGAACTGTTTGACACCTGTTACAACTCTCAGGTATTCAAGATAAAAAAGATGATTTCTCAGTGCATACTGTGCTTTGGCATTGAATGAAGCATACATTTCAATTTTACTCAAAGGTACTGACTGCAAACCTTATGGAGTCATCTGAATATAACTCTCCACATGATCCTGAGATGTTTAATAGTTGTGAAATCACTCAGGTATTCAAGACAAAAAAGTTGATTTCTCAACGCATGAAGTGCTTTGGAAGTTTAAGTATATATTTCAATTTTACTCTAAATTCCTCAATGCAAACCTTATGGAAACATCTAAACATAACTCCCCACAGTATCCTGAGATGTTTGACACCGGTTATATCACTCAGCTATTCAAGATAAAAAAGTTGATTTCTCAGTGCATACTGTGCTTTGGCATTGAATGAAGCATACATTTCAATTTTACTCAAAGGTACTGACTGCAAACCTTATGGAGACATCTTAATATAACTCTCCACATGATCCTGAGATGTTTGGCAGTTGTTATATCACTCAGCTATTCAAGACAAAAAAGTTGATTTCTCATTGCATGATGTGCTTTGGAACTAAAAGTATACATTACAATTTTACTCTAAATTCCTGAAGGCAAACATTATGGAAACATCTAAACATAACTCCCCACGTGATCCTGAGGTGTTTGACACCGGTTATATCACTCAGCTATTCAAGATAAAAAAGTTGATTTCTCAGTGCATACTGTGCTTTGGCATTGAATGAAGCATACATTTCAATTTTACTCAAAGGTACTGACTGCAAACCTTATGGAGTCATCTGAATATAACTCTCCACATGATCCTGAGATGTTTAATAGTTGTGAAATCACTCAGGTATTCAAGACAAAAAAGTTGATTTCTCAACGCATGAAGTGCTTTGGAAGTTTAAGTATATATTTCAATTTTACTCTAAATTCCTCAATGCAAACCTTATGGAAACATCTAAACATAACTCCCCACAGTATCCTGAGATGTTTGACACCGGTTATATCACTCAGCTATTCAAGATAAAAAAGTTGATTTCTCAGTGCATACTGTGCTTTGGCATTGAATGAAGCATACATTTCAATTTTACTCAAAGGTACTGACTGCAAACCTTATGGAGACATCGTAATATAAATCTCGACATGATCCTGAGAAGTTTGACAGCTGTTATATCACTCAGCTATTCAAGACAAAAAACTTGATTTCTCAGTGCATGCTGTACTTTGGTATTGAAAGAAGTATACACTTCAATTTTACTCAAAGGTACTGACTGCAAACCTTATGGACTCATCTTAATATAACTCTCCACATGATCCTGAGGTGATTGGCAGTTGTTATATCACTCAGCTATTCAAGACAAAAAAGTTGATATCTCAATGCATGAAGTGCTTTGGAACTAAAAGAATATATTTCAATTTTACTCTAAAGTCCTGAATGCAAACCTCATGGAAACATTTTAACATAACTCCCCACATGATCCTGAGATGTTTGACATTTGTTATATCACTCAGGTATTAAAGACAAAAAAGTTGATCTCTCAGTGCATGCTGTACTTTGGCATTGAAAGAAGTATACACTTCAATTTTACTCAAATGTACTGACTGCAAACCTTATGGAAACATCTAAACATAACTCCCCACATGATCCTGAGATGTTTGAAATCTGTTATATCACTCAGGTATTCAACACAAAAAAGTTGATTTCTCTCTGCATGCAATGCTTTGGCACTAAAAGTATATATTTCAATTTTACTCTGAAGTACTAAATGCAACCCTTATGGAAACATCTAAACATAACTCCCCACATGATCCTGAGATGTTTGACAGTTGTTATATCACTCAGATATTCAAGACAAAAAAGTTGATATCTCAATGCATGATGTGCTTTGGAACTAAAAGTATACATTACAATTTTACTCTAAATTCCTCAATGCAAACCTTATGGAAATATCTAAACATAACTCCCCACATGATCCTGAGATGTTTGACATTTGTTATATCACTCAGGTATTCGAGACAGAAAAGTTGATTTCTCTCAGCATGCAATGCTTTGGCACTAAAAGAATATATTTCAATTTTACTATGAAGTACTGAATGCAAACCTTTTGGAAACATGTTAACATCACTCCCCAAATGTTCCTGAACTGTTTGACACCTGTTACATCTCTCAGGTATTCAAGATAAAAAAGATGATTTCTCAGTGCATACTGTGCTTTGGCATTGAATGAAGCATACATTTCAATTTTACTCAAAGGTACTGACTGCAAACCTTATGGAGTCATCTGAATATAACTCTCCACATGATCCTGAGCTGTTTAATAGTTGTTATATCACTCAGGTATTCAAGACAAAAAAGTTGATTTCTCCACGCATGAAGTGCTTTGGAACTTTAAGTATATATTTCAATTTTACTCTAAATTCCTCAATGCAAACCTTATGGAAACATCTAAACATAAATCCCCACATGATCCTGAGATATTTGACACCGGTTATATCATTCAGGTATTCAAGATAAAAAAGTTGATTTCTCAGTGCATACTGTGCTTTGGCATTGAATGAAGCATACATTTGAAATTTACTCAAAGGTACTGACTGCAAACCATATGGAGACATCTTAATATAACTCTCCACATGATCCTGAGATGTTTGGCAGTTGTTATATCACTCTGCTATTCAAGACAAAAAAGTTGATCTCTCAATGCATGAAGCGGTTTGGAACTAACAGTATATATATCAATTTTACTCTAAATTTCTCAATGCAAACCTTATGCAAACATCTAATCATAAGTCCCTGCATGATCCTGAGATGTTTGACTCCGGTTATATCACTCAGGTATTCAAGATAAAAAAGTTGATTTCTCAGTGCATACTGTGATTTGGCATTGAATGAAGCATACATTTCAATTTTACTCAAAGGTACTGACTGCAAACCTTATGGAAATATCTAAACATAACTCCCCACATGATCCTGAGTTGTTTGACATTTGTTATATCACTCAGGTATTCAAAACAAAAAATTTGATTTCTCAGTGCATGCAATGCTTTGGCAGTAAAAGTATATATTTCAATTTTACTCTGAAGTACTGAATGCCAAACTTATGGAAAGATGTTAACATCACTCTCCACATGATTCTGAGATGCTTGACACCTGTTACATCACTCAGGTACTCAGGATAAAAAAGTTGATTTCTCATTGCATACAGTGCTTTGGCATTGAAAGAAGCATACATTTCAATTTTACTCAAAGATACTGACTGCAAACCTTATGGAGACATCTTAATATAACTCTACACATTATCCTGAGGTGTCTGACAGCTGTTATATCACTCAGATATTCAAGACAAAAAAGTTGATATCTCAATGCATGATGTGCTTTGGAACTAAAAGTATACATTACAATTTTACTCTAAATTCCTCAATGCAAACCTTATGGAAATATCTAAACATAACTCCCCACATGATCCTGAGATGTTTGACATTTGTTATATTTGTTATATTCGAGACAAAAAAGTTGATTTCTCTCAGCATGCAATGCTTTGGCACTAAAAGAATATATTTCAATTTTACTATGAAGTACTGAATGCAAACCTTTTGGAAACATGTTAACATCACTCCCCAAATGTTCCTGAACTGTTTGACACCTGTTACAACTCTCAGGTATTCAAGATAAAAAAGATGATTTCTCAGTGCATACTGTGCTTTGGCATTGAATGAAGCATACATTTCAATTTTACTCAAAGGTACTGACTGCAAACCTTATGGAGTCATCTGAATATAACTCTCCACATGATCCTGAGATGTTTAATAGTTGTGAAATCACTCAGGTATTCAAGACAAAAAAGTTGATTTCTCAACGCATGAAGTGCTTTGGAAGTTTAAGTATATATTTCAATTTTACTCTAAATTCCTCAATGCAAACCTTATGGAAACATCTAAACATAACTCCCCACAGTATCCTGAGATGTTTGACACCGGTTATATCACTCAGCTATTCAAGATAAAAAAGTTGATTTCTCAGTGCATACTGTGCTTTGGCATTGAATGAAGCATACATTTCAATTTTACTCAAAGGTACTGACTGCAAACCTTATGGAGACATCTTAATATAACTCTCCACATGATCCTGAGATGCTTGGCAGTTGTTATATCACTCAGCTATTCAAGACAAAAAAGTTGATTTCTCATTGCACGATGTGCTTTGGAACTAAAAGTATACATTACAATTTTACTCTAAATTCCTGAAGGCAAACATTATGGAAACATCTAAACATAACTCCCCACGTGATCCTGAGGTGTTTGACACCGGTTATATCACTCAGCTATTCAAGATAAAAAAGTTGATTTCTCAGTGCATACTGTGCTTTGGCATTGAATGAAGCATACATTTCAATTTTACTCAAAGGTACTGACTGCAAACCTTATGGAGTCATCTGAATATGACTCTCCACATGATCCTGAGATGTTTAATAGTTGTGAAATCACTCAGGTATTCAAGACAAAAAAGTTGATTTCTCAACGCATGAAGTGCTTTGGAAGTTTAAGTATATATTTCAATTTTACTCTAAATTCCTCAATGCAAACCTTATGGAAACATCTAAACATAACTCCCCACAGTATCCTGAGATGTTTGACACCGGTTATATCACTCAGCTATTCAAGATAAAAAAGTTGATTTCTCAGTGCATACTGTGCTTTGGCATTGAATGAAGCATACATTTCAATTTTACTCAAAGGTACTGACTGCAAACCTTATGGAGACATCGTAATATAAATCTCGACATGATCCTGAGAAGTTTGACAGCTGTTATATCACTCAGCTATTCAAGACAAAAAACTTGATTTCTCAGTGCATGCTGTACTTTGGTATTGAAAGAAGTATACACTTCAATTTTACTCAAAGGTACTGACTGCAAACCTTATGGACTCATCTTAATATAACTCTCCACATGATCCTGAGGTGATTGGCAGTTGTTATATCACTCAGCTATTCAAGACAAAAAAGTTGATATCTCAATGCATGAAGTGCTTTGGAACTAAAAGAATATATTTCAATTTTACTCTAAAGTCCTGAATGCAAACCTCATGGAAACATTTTAACATAACTCCCCACATGATCCTGAGATGTTTGACATTTGTTATATCACTCAGGTATTAAAGACAAAAAAGTTGATCTCTCAGTGCATGCTGTACTTTGGCATTGAAAGAAGTATACACTTCAATTTTACTCAAATGTACTGACTGCAAACCTTATGGAAACATCTAAACATAACTCCCCACATGATCCTGAGATGTTTGAAATCTGTTATATCACTCAGGTATTCAACACAAAAAAGTTGATTTCTCTCTGCATGCAATGCTTTGGCACTAAAAGTATATATTTCAATTTTACTCTGAAGTACTAAATGCAACCCTTATGGAAACATCTAAACATAACTCCCCACATGATCCTGAGATGTTTGACAGTTGTTATATCACTCAGATATTCAAGTCAAAAAAGTTGATATCTCAATGCATGATGTGCTTTGGAACTAAAAGTATACATTACAATTTTACTCTAAATTCCTCAATGCAAACCTTATGGAAATATCTAAACATAACTCCCCACATGATCCTGAGATGTTTGACATTTGTTATATCACTCAGGTATTCGAGACAGAAAAGTTGATTTCTCTCAGCATGCAATGCTTTGGCACTAAAAGAATATATTTCAATTTTACTATGAAGTACTGAATGCAAACCTTTTGGAAACATGTTAACATCACTCCCCAAATGTTCCTGAACTGTTTGACACCTGTTACATCTCTCAGGTATTCAAGATAAAAAAGATGATTTCTCAGTGCATACTGTGCTTTGGCATTGAATGAAGCATACATTTCAATTTTACTCAAAGGTACTGACTGCAAACCTTATGGAGTCATCTGAATATAACTCTCCACATGATCCTGAGCTGTTTAATAGTTGTTATATCACTCAGGTATTCAAGACAAAAAAGTTGATTTCTCCACGCATGAAGTGCTTTGGAACTTTAAGTATATATTTCAATTTTACTCTAAATTCCTCAATGCAAACCTTATGGAAACATCTAAACATAAATCCCCACATGATCCTGAGATATTTGACACCGGTTATATCATTCAGGTATTCAAGATAAAAAAGTTGATTTCTCAGTGCATACTGTGCTTTGGCATTGAATGAAGCATACATTTGAAATTTACTCAAAGGTACTGACTGCAAACCATATGGAGACATCTTAATATAACTCTCCACATGATCCTGAGATGTTTGGCAGTTGTTATATCACTCTGCTATTCAAGACAAAAAAGTTGATCTCTCAATGCATGAAGCGGTTTGGAACTAACAGTATATATATCAATTTTACTCTAAATTTCTCAATGCAAACCTTATGCAAACATCTAATCATAAGTCCCTGCATGATCCTGAGATGTTTGACTCCGGTTATATCACTCAGGTATTCAAGATAAAAAAGTTGATTTCTCAGTGCATACTGTGATTTGGCATTGAATGAAGCATACATTTCAATTTTACTCAAAGGTACTGACTGCAAACCTTATGGAAATATCTAAACATAACTCCCCACATGATCCTGAGTTGTTTGACATTTGTTATATCACTCAGGTATTCAAAACAAAAAATTTGATTTCTCAGTGCATGCAATGCTTTGGCAGTAAAAGTATATATTTCAATTTTACTCTGAAGTACTGAATGCCAAACTTATGGAAAGATGTTAACATCACTCTCCACATGATTCTGAGATGCTTGACACCTGTTACATCACTCAGGTACTCAGGATAAAAAAGTTGATTTCTCATTGCATACAGTGCTTTGGCATTGAAAGAAGCATACATTTCAATTTTACTCAAAGATACTGACTGCAAACCTTATGGAGACATCTTAATATAACTCTACACATTATCCTGAGGTGTCTGACAGCTGTTATATCACTCAGATATTCAAGACAAAAAAGTTGATATCTCAATGCATGATGTGCTTTGGAACTAAAAGTATACATTACAATTTTACTCTAAATTCCTCAATGCAAACCTTATGGAAATATCTAAACATAACTCCCCACATGATCCTGAGATGTTTGACATTTGTTATATTTGTTATATTCGAGACAAAAAAGTTGATTTCTCTCAGCATGCAATGCTTTGGCACTAAAAGAATATATTTCAATTTTACTATGAAGTACTGAATGCAAACCTTTTGGAAACATGTTAACATCACTCCCCAAATGTTCCTGAACTGTTTGACACCTGTTACAACTCTCAGGTATTCAAGATAAAAAAGATGATTTCTCAGTGCATACTGTGCTTTGGCATTGAATGAAGCATACATTTCAATTTTACTCAAAGGTACTGACTGCAAACCTTATGGAGTCATCTGAATATAACTCTCCACATGATCCTGAGATGTTTAATAGTTGTGAAATCACTCAGGTATTCAAGACAAAAAAGTTGATTTCTCAACGCATGAAGTGCTTTGGAAGTTTAAGTATATATTTCAATTTTACTCTAAATTCCTCAATGCAAACCTTATGGAAACATCTAAACATAACTCCCCACAGTATCCTGAGATGTTTGACACCGGTTATATCACTCAGCTATTCAAGATAAAAAAGTTGATTTCTCAGTGCATACTGTGCTTTGGCATTGAATGAAGCATACATTTCAATTTTACTCAAAGGTACTGACTGCAAACCTTATGGAGACATCTTAATATAACTCTCCACATGATCCTGAGATGTTTGGCAGTTGTTATATCACTCAGCTATTCAAGACAAAAAAGTTGATTTCTCATTGCATGATGTGCTTTGGAACTAAAAGTATACATTACAATTTTACTCTAAATTCCTGAAGGCAAACATTATGGAAACATCTAAACATAACTCCCCACGTGATCCTGAGGTGTTTGACACCGGTTATATCACTCAGCTATTCAAGATAAAAAAGTTGATTTCTCAGTGCATACTGTGCTTTGGCATTGAATGAAGCATACATTTCAATTTTACTCAAAGGTACTGACTGCAAACCTTATGGAGTCATCTGAATATAACTCTCCACATGATCCTGAGATGTTTAATAGTTGTGAAATCACTCAGGTATTCAAGACAAAAAAGTTGATTTCTCAACGCATGAAGTGCTTTGGAAGTTTAAGTATATATTTCAATTTTACTCTAAATTCCTCAATGCAAACCTTATGGAAACATCTAAACATAACTCCCCACAGTATCCTGAGATGTTTGACACCGGTTATATCACTCAGCTATTCAAGATAAAAAAGTTGATTTCTCAGTGCATACTGTGCTTTGGCATTGAATGAAGCATACATTTCAATTTTACTCAAAGGTACTGACTGCAAACCTTATGGAGACATCGTAATATAAATCTCGACATGATCCTGAGAAGTTTGACAGCTGTTATATCACTCAGCTATTCAAGACAAAAAACTTGATTTCTCAGTGCATGCTGTACTTTGGTATTGAAAGAAGTATACACTTCAATTTTACTCAAAGGTACTGACTGCAAACCTTATGGACTCATCTTAATATAACTCTCCACATGATCCTGAGGTGATTGGCAGTTGTTATATCACTCAGCTATTCAAGACAAAAAAGTTGATATCTCAATGCATGAAGTGCTTTGGAACTAAAAGAATATATTTCAATTTTACTCTAAAGTCCTGAATGCAAACCTCATGGAAACATTTTAACATAACTCCCCACATGATCCTGAGATGTTTGACATTTGTTATATCACTCAGGTATTAAAGACAAAAAAGTTGATCTCTCAGTGCATGCTGTACTTTGGCATTGAAAGAAGTATACACTTCAATTTTACTCAAATGTACTGACTGCAAACCTTATGGAAACATCTAAACATAACTCCCCACATGATCCTGAGATGTTTGAAATCTGTTATATCACTCAGGTATTCAACACAAAAAAGTTGATTTCTCTCTGCATGCAATGCTTTGGCACTAAAAGTATATATTTCAATTTTACTCTGAAGTACTAAATGCAACCCTTATGGAAACATCTAAACATAACTCCCCACATGATCCTGAGATGTTTGACAGTTGTTATATCACTCAGATATTCAAGACAAAAAAGTTGATATCTCAATGCATGATGTGCTTTGGAACTAAAAGTATACATTACAATTTTACTCTAAATTCCTCAATGCAAACCTTATGGAAATATCTAAACATAACTCCCCACATGATCCTGAGATGTTTGACATTTGTTATATCACTCAGGTATTCGAGACAGAAAAGTTGATTTCTCTCAGCATGCAATGCTTTGGCACTAAAAGAATATATTTCAATTTTACTATGAAGTACTGAATGCAAACCTTTTGGAAACATGTTAACATCACTCCCCAAATGTTCCTGAACTGTTTGACACCTGTTACATCTCTCAGGTATTCAAGATAAAAAAGATGATTTCTCAGTGCATACTGTGCTTTGGCATTGAATGAAGCATACATTTCAATTTTACTCAAAGGTACTGACTGCAAACCTTATGGAGTCATCTGAATATAACTCTCCACATGATCCTGAGCTGTTTAATAGTTGTTATATCACTCAGGTATTCAAGACAAAAAAGTTGATTTCTCCACGCATGAAGTGCTTTGGAACTTTAAGTATATATTTCAATTTTACTCTAAATTCCTCAATGCAAACCTTATGGAAACATCTAAACATAAATCCCCACATGATCCTGAGATATTTGACACCGGTTATATCATTCAGGTATTCAAGATAAAAAAGTTGATTTCTCAGTGCATACTGTGCTTTGGCATTGAATGAAGCATACATTTGAAATTTACTCAAAGGTACTGACTGCAAACCATATGGAGACATCTTAATATAACTCTCCACATGATCCTGAGATGTTTGGCAGTTGTTATATCACTCTGCTATTCAAGACAAAAAAGTTGATCTCTCAATGCATGAAGCGGTTTGGAACTAACAGTATATATATCAATTTTACTCTAAATTTCTCAATGCAAACCTTATGCAAACATCTAATCATAAGTCCCTGCATGATCCTGAGATGTTTGACTCCGGTTATATCACTCAGGTATTCAAGATAAAAAAGTTGATTTCTCAGTGCATACTGTGATTTGGCATTGAATGAAGCATACATTTCAATTTTACTCAAAGGTACTGACTGCAAACCTTATGGAAATATCTAAACATAACTCCCCACATGATCCTGAGTTGTTTGACATTTGTTATATCACTCAGGTATTCAAAACAAAAAATTTGATTTCTCAGTGCATGCAATGCTTTGGCAGTAAAAGTATATATTTCAATTTTACTCTGAAGTACTGAATGCCAAACTTATGGAAAGATGTTAACATCACTCTCCACATGATTCTGAGATGCTTGACACCTGTTACATCACTCAGGTACTCAGGATAAAAAAGTTGATTTCTCATTGCATACAGTGCTTTGGCATTGAAAGAAGCATACATTTCAATTTTACTCAAAGATACTGACTGCAAACCTTATGGAGACATCTTAATATAACTCTACACATTATCCTGAGGTGTCTGACAGCTGTTATATCACTCAGATATTCAAGACAAAAAAGTTGATATCTCAATGCATGATGTGCTTTGGAACTAAAAGTATACATTACAATTTTACTCTAAATTCCTCAATGCAAACCTTATGGAAATATCTAAACATAACTCCCCACATGATCCTGAGATGTTTGACATTTGTTATATTTGTTATATTCGAGACAAAAAAGTTGATTTCTCTCAGCATGCAATGCTTTGGCACTAAAAGAATATATTTCAATTTTACTATGAAGTACTGAATGCAAACCTTTTGGAAACATGTTAACATCACTCCCCAAATGTTCCTGAACTGTTTGACACCTGTTACAACTCTCAGGTATTCAAGATAAAAAAGATGATTTCTCAGTGCATACTGTGCTTTGGCATTGAATGAAGCATACATTTCAATTTTACTCAAAGGTACTGACTGCAAACCTTATGGAGTCATCTGAATATAACTCTCCACATGATCCTGAGATGTTTAATAGTTGTGAAATCACTCAGGTATTCAAGACAAAAAAGTTGATTTCTCAACGCATGAAGTGCTTTGGAAGTTTAAGTATATATTTCAATTTTACTCTAAATTCCTCAATGCAAACCTTATGGAAACATCTAAACATAACTCCCCACAGTATCCTGAGATGTTTGACACCGGTTATATCACTCAGCTATTCAAGATAAAAAAGTTGATTTCTCAGTGCATACTGTGCTTTGGCATTGAATGAAGCATACATTTCAATTTTACTCAAAGGTACTGACTGCAAACCTTATGGAGACATCTTAATATAACTCTCCACATGATCCTGAGATGTTTGGCAGTTGTTATATCACTCAGCTATTCAAGACAAAAAAGTTGATTTCTCATTGCATGATGTGCTTTGGAACTAAAAGTATACATTACAATTTTACTCTAAATTCCTGAAGGCAAACATTATGGAAACATCTAAACATAACTCCCCACGTGATCCTGAGGTGTTTGACACCGGTTATATCACTCAGCTATTCAAGATAAAAAAGTTGATTTCTCAGTGCATACTGTGCTTTGGCATTGAATGAAGCATACATTTCAATTTTACTCAAAGGTACTGACTGCAAACCTTATGGAGTCATCTGAATATAACTCTCCACATGATCCTGAGATGTTTAATAGTTGTGAAATCACTCAGGTATTCAAGACAAAAAAGTTGATTTCTCAACGCATGAAGTGCTTTGGAAGTTTAAGTATATATTTCAATTTTACTCTAAATTCCTCAATGCAAACCTTATGGAAACATCTAAACATAACTCCCCACAGTATCCTGAGATGTTTGACACCGGTTATATCACTCAGCTATTCAAGATAAAAAAGTTGATTTCTCAGTGCATACTGTGCTTTGGCATTGAATGAAGCATACATTTCAATTTTACTCAAAGGTACTGACTGCAAACCTTATGGAGACATCGTAATATAAATCTCGACATGATCCTGAGAAGTTTGACAGCTGTTATATCACTCAGCTATTCAAGACAAAAAACTTGATTTCTCAGTGCATGCTGTACTTTGGTATTGAAAGAAGTATACACTTCAATTTTACTCAAAGGTACTGACTGCAAACCTTATGGACTCATCTTAATATAACTCTCCACATGATCCTGAGGTGATTGGCAGTTGTTATATCACTCAGCTATTCAAGACAAAAAAGTTGATATCTCAATGCATGAAGTGCTTTGGAACTAAAAGAATATATTTCAATTTTACTCTAAAGTCCTGAATGCAAACCTCATGGAAACATTTTAACATAACTCCCCACATGATCCTGAGATGTTTGACATTTGTTATATCACTCAGGTATTAAAGACAAAAAAGTTGATCTCTCAGTGCATGCTGTACTTTGGCATTGAAAGAAGTATACACTTCAATTTTACTCAAATGTACTGACTGCAAACCTTATGGAAACATCTAAACATAACTCCCCACATGATCCTGAGATGTTTGAAATCTGTTATATCACTCAGGTATTCAACACAAAAAAGTTGATTTCTCTCTGCATGCAATGCTTTGGCACTAAAAGTATATATTTCAATTTTACTCTGAAGTACTAAATGCAACCCTTATGGAAACATCTAAACATAACTCCCCACATGATCCTGAGATGTTTGACAGTTGTTATATCACTCAGATATTCAAGACAAAAAAGTTGATATCTCAATGCATGATGTGCTTTGGAACTAAAAGTATACATTACAATTTTACTCTAAATTCCTCAATGCAAACCTTATGGAAATATCTAAACATAACTCCCCACATGATCCTGAGATGTTTGACATTTGTTATATCACTCAGGTATTCGAGACAGAAAAGTTGATTTCTCTCAGCATGCAATGCTTTGGCACTAAAAGAATATATTTCAATTTTACTATGAAGTACTGAATGCAAACCTTTTGGAAACATGTTAACATCACTCCCCAAATGTTCCTGAACTGTTTGACACCTGTTACATCTCTCAGGTATTCAAGATAAAAAAGATGATTTCTCAGTGCATACTGTGCTTTGGCATTGAATGAAGCATACATTTCAATTTTACTCAAAGGTACTGACTGCAAACCTTATGGAGTCATCTGAATATAACTCTCCACATGATCCTGAGCTGTTTAATAGTTGTTATATCACTCAGGTATTCAAGACAAAAAAGTTGATTTCTCCACGCATGAAGTGCTTTGGAACTTTAAGTATATATTTCAATTTTACTCTAAATTCCTCAATGCAAACCTTATGGAAACATCTAAACATAAATCCCCACATGATCCTGAGATATTTGACACCGGTTATATCATTCAGGTATTCAAGATAAAAAAGTTGATTTCTCAGTGCATACTGTGCTTTGGCATTGAATGAAGCATACATTTGAAATTTACTCAAAGGTACTGACTGCAAACCATATGGAGACATCTTAATATAACTCTCCACATGATCCTGAGATGTTTGGCAGTTGTTATATCACTCTGCTATTCAAGACAAAAAAGTTGATCTCTCAATGCATGAAGCGGTTTGGAACTAACAGTATATATATCAATTTTACTCTAAATTTCTCAATGCAAACCTTATGCAAACATCTAATCATAAGTCCCTGCATGATCCTGAGATGTTTGACTCCGGTTATATCACTCAGGTATTCAAGATAAAAAAGTTGATTTCTCAGTGCATACTGTGATTTGGCATTGAATGAAGCATACATTTCAATTTTACTCAAAGGTACTGACTGCAAACCTTATGGAAATATCTAAACATAACTCCCCACATGATCCTGAGTTGTTTGACATTTGTTATATCACTCAGGTATTCAAAACAAAAAATTTGATTTCTCAGTGCATGCAATGCTTTGGCAGTAAAAGTATATATTTCAATTTTACTCTGAAGTACTGAATGCCAAACTTATGGAAAGATGTTAACATCACTCTCCACATGATTCTGAGATGCTTGACACCTGTTACATCACTCAGGTACTCAGGATAAAAAAGTTGATTTCTCATTGCATACAGTGCTTTGGCATTGAAAGAAGCATACATTTCAATTTTACTCAAAGATACTGACTGCAAACCTTATGGAGACATCTTAATATAACTCTACACATTATCCTGAGGTGTCTGACAGCTGTTATATCACTCAGATATTCAAGACAAAAAAGTTGATATCTCAATGCATGATGTGCTTTGGAACTAAAAGTATACATTACAATTTTACTCTAAATTCCTCAATGCAAACCTTATGGAAATATCTAAACATAACTCCCCACATGATCCTGAGATGTTTGACATTTGTTATATTTGTTATATTCGAGACAAAAAAGTTGATTTCTCTCAGCATGCAATGCTTTGGCACTAAAAGAATATATTTCAATTTTACTATGAAGTACTGAATGCAAACCTTTTGGAAACATGTTAACATCACTCCCCAAATGTTCCTGAACTGTTTGACACCTGTTACAACTCTCAGGTATTCAAGATAAAAAAGATGATTTCTCAGTGCATACTGTGCTTTGGCATTGAATGAAGCATACACTTCAATTTTACTCAAATGTACTGACTGCAAACCTTATGGAAACATCTAAACATAACTCCCCACATGATCCTGAGATGTTTGAAATCTGTTATATCACTCAGGTATTCAACACAAAAAAGTTGATTTCTCTCTGCATGCAATGCTTTGGCACTAAAAGTATATATTTCAATTTTACTCTGAAGTACTAAATGCAACCCTTATGGAAACATCTAAACATAACTCCCCACATGATCCTGAGATGTTTGACAGTTGTTATATCACTCAGATATTCAAGACAAAAAAGTTGATATCTCAATGCATGATGTGCTTTGGAACTAAAAGTATACATTACAATTTTACTCTAAATTCCTCAATGCAAACCTTATGGAAATATCTAAACATAACTCCCCACATGATCCTGAGATGTTTGACATTTGTTATATCACTCAGGTATTCGAGACAGAAAAGTTGATTTCTCTCAGCATGCAATGCTTTGGCACTAAAAGAATATATTTCAATTTTACTATGAAGTACTGAATGCAAACCTTTTGGAAACATGTTAACATCACTCCCCAAATGTTCCTGAACTGTTTGACACCTGTTACATCTCTCAGGTATTCAAGATAAAAAAGATGATTTCTCAGTGCATACTGTGCTTTGGCATTGAATGAAGCATACATTTCAATTTTACTCAAAGGTACTGACTGCAAACCTTATGGAGTCATCTGAATATAACTCTCCACATGATCCTGAGCTGTTTAATAGTTGTTATATCACTCAGGTATTCAAGACAAAAAAGTTGATTTCTCCACGCATGAAGTGCTTTGGAACTTTAAGTATATATTTCAATTTTACTCTAAATTCCTCAATGCAAACCTTATGGAAACATCTAAACATAAATCCCCACATGATCCTGAGATATTTGACACCGGTTATATCATTCAGGTATTCAAGATAAAAAAGTTGATTTCTCAGTGCATACTGTGCTTTGGCATTGAATGAAGCATACATTTGAAATTTACTCAAAGGTACTGACTGCAAACCATATGGAGACATCTTAATATAACTCTCCACATGATCCTGAGATGTTTGGCAGTTGTTATATCACTCTGCTATTCAAGACAAAAAAGTTGATCTCTCAATGCATGAAGCGGTTTGGAACTAACAGTATATATATCAATTTTACTCTAAATTTCTCAATGCAAACCTTATGCAAACATCTAATCATAAGTCCCTGCATGATCCTGAGATGTTTGACTCCGGTTATATCACTCAGGTATTCAAGATAAAAAAGTTGATTTCTCAGTGCATACTGTGATTTGGCATTGAATGAAGCATACATTTCAATTTTACTCAAAGGTACTGACTGCAAACCTTATGGAAATATCTAAACATAACTCCCCACATGATCCTGAGTTGTTTGACATTTGTTATATCACTCAGGTATTCAAAACAAAAAATTTGATTTCTCAGTGCATGCAATGCTTTGGCAGTAAAAGTATATATTTCAATTTTACTCTGAAGTACTGAATGCCAAACTTATGGAAAGATGTTAACATCACTCTCCACATGATTCTGAGATGCTTGACACCTGTTACATCACTCAGGTACTCAGGATAAAAAAGTTGATTTCTCATTGCATACAGTGCTTTGGCATTGAAAGAAGCATACATTTCAATTTTACTCAAAGATACTGACTGCAAACCTTATGGAGACATCTTAATATAACTCTACACATTATCCTGAGGTGTCTGACAGCTGTTATATCACTCAGATATTCAAGACAAAAAAGTTGATATCTCAATGCATGATGTGCTTTGGAACTAAAAGTATACATTACAATTTTACTCTAAATTCCTCAATGCAAACCTTATGGAAATATCTAAACATAACTCCCCACATGATCCTGAGATGTTTGACATTTGTTATATTTGTTATATTCGAGACAAAAAAGTTGATTTCTCTCAGCATGCAATGCTTTGGCACTAAAAGAATATATTTCAATTTTACTATGAAGTACTGAATGCAAACCTTTTGGAAACATGTTAACATCACTCCCCAAATGTTCCTGAACTGTTTGACACCTGTTACAACTCTCAGGTATTCAAGATAAAAAAGATGATTTCTCAGTGCATACTGTGCTTTGGCATTGAATGAAGCATACATTTCAATTTTACTCAAAGGTACTGACTGCAAACCTTATGGAGTCATCTGAATATAACTCTCCACATGATCCTGAGATGTTTAATAGTTGTGAAATCACTCAGGTATTCAAGACAAAAAAGTTGATTTCTCAACGCATGAAGTGCTTTGGAAGTTTAAGTATATATTTCAATTTTACTCTAAATTCCTCAATGCAAACCTTATGGAAACATCTAAACATAACTCCCCACAGTATCCTGAGATGTTTGACACCGGTTATATCACTCAGCTATTCAAGATAAAAAAGTTGATTTCTCAGTGCATACTGTGCTTTGGCATTGAATGAAGCATACATTTCAATTTTACTCAAAGGTACTGACTGCAAACCTTATGGAGACATCTTAATATAACTCTCCACATGATCCTGAGATGTTTGGCAGTTGTTATATCACTCAGCTATTCAAGACAAAAAAGTTGATTTCTCATTGCATGATGTGCTTTGGAACTAAAAGTATACATTACAATTTTACTCTAAATTCCTGAAGGCAAACATTATGGAAACATCTAAACATAACTCCCCACGTGATCCTGAGGTGTTTGACACCGGTTATATCACTCAGCTATTCAAGATAAAAAAGTTGATTTCTCAGTGCATACTGTGCTTTGGCATTGAATGAAGCATACATTTCAATTTTACTCAAAGGTACTGACTGCAAACCTTATGGAGTCATCTGAATATAACTCTCCACATGATCCTGAGATGTTTAATAGTTGTGAAATCACTCAGGTATTCAAGACAAAAAAGTTGATTTCTCAACGCATGAAGTGCTTTGGAAGTTTAAGTATATATTTCAATTTTACTCTAAATTCCTCAATGCAAACCTTATGGAAACATCTAAACATAACTCCCCACAGTATCCTGAGATGTTTGACACCGGTTATATCACTCAGCTATTCAAGATAAAAAAGTTGATTTCTCAGTGCATACTGTGCTTTGGCATTGAATGAAGCATACATTTCAATTTTACTCAAAGGTACTGACTGCAAACCTTATGGAGACATCGTAATATAAATCTCGACATGATCCTGAGAAGTTTGACAGCTGTTATATCACTCAGCTATTCAAGACAAAAAACTTGATTTCTCAGTGCATGCTGTACTTTGGTATTGAAAGAAGTATACACTTCAATTTTACTCAAAGGTACTGACTGCAAACCTTATGGACTCATCTTAATATAACTCTCCACATGATCCTGAGGTGATTGGCAGTTGTTATATCACTCAGCTATTCAAGACAAAAAAGTTGATATCTCAATGCATGAAGTGCTTTGGAACTAAAAGAATATATTTCAATTTTACTCTAAAGTCCTGAATGCAAACCTCATGGAAACATTTTAACATAACTCCCCACATGATCCTGAGATGTTTGACATTTGTTATATCACTCAGGTATTAAAGACAAAAAAGTTGATCTCTCAGTGCATGCTGTACTTTGGCATTGAAAGAAGTATACACTTCAATTTTACTCAAATGTACTGACTGCAAACCTTATGGAAACATCTAAACATAACTCCCCACATGATCCTGAGATGTTTGAAATCTGTTATATCACTCAGGTATTCAACACAAAAAAGTTGATTTCTCTCTGCATGCAATGCTTTGGCACTAAAAGTATATATTTCAATTTTACTCTGAAGTACTAAATGCAACCCTTATGGAAACATCTAAACATAACTCCCCACATGATCCTGAGATGTTTGACAGTTGTTATATCACTCAGATATTCAAGACAAAAAAGTTGATATCTCAATGCATGATGTGCTTTGGAACTAAAAGTATACATTACAATTTTACTCTAAATTCCTCAATGCAAACCTTATGGAAATATCTAAACATAACTCCCCACATGATCCTGAGATGTTTGACATTTGTTATATCACTCAGGTATTCGAGACAGAAAAGTTGATTTCTCTCAGCATGCAATGCTTTGGCACTAAAAGAATATATTTCAATTTTACTATGAAGTACTGAATGCAAACCTTTTGGAAACATGTTAACATCACTCCCCAAATGTTCCTGAACTGTTTGACACCTGTTACATCTCTCAGGTATTCAAGATAAAAAAGATGATTTCTCAGTGCATACTGTGCTTTGGCATTGAATGAAGCATACATTTCAATTTTACTCAAAGGTACTGACTGCAAACCTTATGGAGTCATCTGAATATAACTCTCCACATGATCCTGAGCTGTTTAATAGTTGTTATATCACTCAGGTATTCAAGACAAAAAAGTTGATTTCTCCACGCATGAAGTGCTTTGGAACTTTAAGTATATATTTCAATTTTACTCTAAATTCCTCAATGCAAACCTTATGGAAACATCTAAACATAAATCCCCACATGATCCTGAGATATTTGACACCGGTTATATCATTCAGGTATTCAAGATAAAAAAGTTGATTTCTCAGTGCATACTGTGCTTTGGCATTGAATGAAGCATACATTTGAAATTTACTCAAAGGTACTGACTGCAAACCATATGGAGACATCTTAATATAACTCTCCACATGATCCTGAGATGTTTGGCAGTTGTTATATCACTCTGCTATTCAAGACAAAAAAGTTGATCTCTCAATGCATGAAGCGGTTTGGAACTAACAGTATATATATCAATTTTACTCTAAATTTCTCAATGCAAACCTTATGCAAACATCTAATCATAAGTCCCTGCATGATCCTGAGATGTTTGACTCCGGTTATATCACTCAGGTATTCAAGATAAAAAAGTTGATTTCTCAGTGCATACTGTGATTTGGCATTGAATGAAGCATACATTTCAATTTTACTCAAAGGTACTGACTGCAAACCTTATGGAAATATCTAAACATAACTCCCCACATGATCCTGAGTTGTTTGACATTTGTTATATCACTCAGGTATTCAAAACAAAAAATTTGATTTCTCAGTGCATGCAATGCTTTGGCAGTAAAAGTATATATTTCAATTTTACTCTGAAGTACTGAATGCCAAACTTATGGAAAGATGTTAACATCACTCTCCACATGATTCTGAGATGCTTGACACCTGTTACATCACTCAGGTACTCAGGATAAAAAAGTTGATTTCTCATTGCATACAGTGCTTTGGCATTGAAAGAAGCATACATTTCAATTTTACTCAAAGATACTGACTGCAAACCTTATGGAGACATCTTAATATAACTCTACACATTATCCTGAGGTGTCTGACAGCTGTTATATCACTCAGATATTCAAGACAAAAAAGTTGATATCTCAATGCATGATGTGCTTTGGAACTAAAAGTATACATTACAATTTTACTCTAAATTCCTCAATGCAAACCTTATGGAAATATCTAAACATAACTCCCCACATGATCCTGAGATGTTTGACATTTGTTATATTTGTTATATTCGAGACAAAAAAGTTGATTTCTCTCAGCATGCAATGCTTTGGCACTAAAAGAATATATTTCAATTTTACTATGAAGTACTGAATGCAAACCTTTTGGAAACATGTTAACATCACTCCCCAAATGTTCCTGAACTGTTTGACACCTGTTACAACTCTCAGGTATTCAAGATAAAAAAGATGATTTCTCAGTGCATACTGTGCTTTGGCATTGAATGAAGCATACATTTCAATTTTACTCAAAGGTACTGACTGCAAACCTTATGGAGTCATCTGAATATAACTCTCCACATGATCCTGAGATGTTTAATAGTTGTGAAATCACTCAGGTATTCAAGACAAAAAAGTTGATTTCTCAACGCATGAAGTGCTTTGGAAGTTTAAGTATATATTTCAATTTTACTCTAAATTCCTCAATGCAAACCTTATGGAAACATCTAAACATAACTCCCCACAGTATCCTGAGATGTTTGACACCGGTTATATCACTCAGCTATTCAAGATAAAAAAGTTGATTTCTCAGTGCATACTGAGCTTTGGCATTGAATGAAGCATACATTTCAATTTTACTCAAAGGTACTGACTGCAAACCTTATGGAGACATCTTAATATAACTCTCCACATGATCCTGAGATGTTTGGCAGTTGTTATATCACTCAGCTATTCAAGACAAAAAAGTTGATTTCTCATTGCATGATGTGCTTTGGAACTAAAAGTATACATTACAATTTTACTCTAAATTCCTCAAGGCAAACATTATGGAAACATCTAAACATAACTCCCCACGTGATCCTGAGGTGTTTGACACCGGTTATATCACTCAGCTATTCAAGATAAAAAAGTTGATTTCTCAGTGCATACTGTGCTTTGGCATTGAATGAAGCATACATTTCAATTTTACTCAAAGGTACTGACTGCAAACCTTATGGAGACATCGTAATATAAATCTCGACATGATCCTGAGAAGTTTGACAGCTGTTATATCACTCAGCTATTCAAGACAAAAAACTTGATTTCTCAGTGCATGCTGTACTTTGGTATTGAAAGAAGTATACACTTCAATTTTACTCAAATGTACTGACTGCAAACCTTATGGAAACATCTAAACATAACTCCCCACATGATCCTGAGATGTTTGAAATCTGTTATATCACTCAGGTATTCAACACAAAAAAGTTGATTTCTCTCTGCATGCAATGCTTTGGCACTAAAAGTATATATTTCAATTTTACTCTGAAGTACTAAATGCAACCCTTATGGAAACATCTAAACATAACTCCCCACATGATCCTGAGATGTTTGACAGTTGTTATATCACTCAGATATTCAAGACAAAAAAGTTGATATCTCAATGCATGATGTGCTTTGGAACTAAAAGTATACATTACAATTTTACTCTAAATTCCTCAATGCAAACCTTATGGAAATATCTAAACATAACTCCCCACATGATCCTGAGATGTTTGACATTTGTTATATCACTCAGGTATTCGAGACAGAAAAGTTGATTTCTCTCAGCATGCAATGCTTTGGCACTAAAAGAATATATTTCAATTTTACTATGAAGTACTGAATGCAAACCTTTTGGAAACATGTTAACATCACTCCCCAAATGTTCCTGAACTGTTTGACACCTGTTACATCTCTCAGGTATTCAAGATAAAAAAGATGATTTCTCAGTGCATACTGTGCTTTGGCATTGAATGAAGCATACATTTCAATTTTACTCAAAGGTACTGACTGCAAACCTTATGGAGTCATCTGAATATAACTCTCCACATGATCCTGAGCTGTTTAATAGTTGTTATATCACTCAGGTATTCAAGACAAAAAAGTTGATTTCTCCACGCATGAAGTGCTTTGGAACTTTAAGTATATATTTCAATTTTACTCTAAATTCCTCAATGCAAACCTTATGGAAACATCTAAACATAAATCCCCACATGATCCTGAGATATTTGACACCGGTTATATCATTCAGGTATTCAAGATAAAAAAGTTGATTTCTCAGTGCATACTGTGCTTTGGCATTGAATGAAGCATACATTTGAAATTTACTCAAAGGTACTGACTGCAAACCATATGGAGACATCTTAATATAACTCTCCACATGATCCTGAGATGTTTGGCAGTTGTTATATCACTCTGCTATTCAAGACAAAAAAGTTGATCTCTCAATGCATGAAGCGGTTTGGAACTAACAGTATATATATCAATTTTACTCTAAATTTCTCAATGCAAACCTTATGCAAACATCTAATCATAAGTCCCTGCATGATCCTGAGATGTTTGACTCCGGTTATATCACTCAGGTATTCAAGATAAAAAAGTTGATTTCTCAGTGCATACTGTGATTTGGCATTGAATGAAGCATACATTTCAATTTTACTCAAAGGTACTGACTGCAAACCTTATGGAAATATCTAAACATAACTCCCCACATGATCCTGAGTTGTTTGACATTTGTTATATCACTCAGGTATTCAAAACAAAAAATTTGATTTCTCAGTGCATGCAATGCTTTGGCAGTAAAAGTATATATTTCAATTTTACTCTGAAGTACTGAATGCCAAACTTATGGAAAGATGTTAACATCACTCTCCACATGATTCTGAGATGCTTGACACCTGTTACATCACTCAGGTACTCAGGATAAAAAAGTTGATTTCTCATTGCATACAGTGCTTTGGCATTGAAAGAAGCATACATTTCAATTTTACTCAAAGATACTGACTGCAAACCTTATGGAGACATCTTAATATAACTCTACACATTATCCTGAGGTGTCTGACAGCTGTTATATCACTCAGATATTCAAGACAAAAAAGTTGATATCTCAATGCATGATGTGCTTTGGAACTAAAAGTATACATTACAATTTTACTCTAAATTCCTCAATGCAAACCTTATGGAAATATCTAAACATAACTCCCCACATGATCCTGAGATGTTTGACATTTGTTATATTTGTTATATTCGAGACAAAAAGTTGATTTCTCTCAGCATGCAATGCTTTGGCACTAAAAGAATATATTTCAATTTTACTATGAAGTACTGAATGCAAACCTTTTGGAAACATGTTAACATCACTCCCCAAATGTTCCTGAACTGTTTGACAACTGTTACAACTCTCAGGTATTCAAGATAAAAAAGATGATTTCTCAGTGCATACTGTGCTTTGGCATTGAATGAAGCATACATTTCAATTTTACTCAAAGGTTACTGACTGCAAACCTTATGGAGTCATCTGAATATAACTCTCCACATGATCCTGAGATGTTTAATAGTTGTGAAATCACTCAGGTATTCAAGACAAAAAAGTTGATTTCTCAACGCATGAAGTGCTTTGGAAGTTTAAGTATATATTTCAATTTTACTCTAAATTCCTCAATGCAAACCTTATGGAAACATCTAAACATAACTCCCCACAGTATCCTGAGATGTTTGACACCGGTTATATCACTCAGCTATTCAAGATAAAAAGTTGATTTCTCAGTGCATACTGTGCTTTGGCATTGAATGAAGCATACATTTCAATTTTACTCAAAGGTACTGACTGCAAACCTTATGGAGACATCTTAATATAACTCTCCACATGATCCTGAGATGTTTGGCAGTTGTTATATCACTCAGCTATTCAAGACAAAAAAGTTGATTTCTCATTGCATGATGTGCTTTGGAACTAAAAGTATACATTACAATTTTACTCTAAATTCCTGAAGGCAAACATTATGGAAACATCTAAACATAACTCCCCACGTGATCCTGAGGTGTTTGACACCGGTTATATCACTCAGCTATTCAAGATAAAAAAGTTGATTTCTCAGTGCATACTGTGCTTTGGCATTGAATGAAGCATACATTTCAATTTTACTCAAAGGTACTGACTGCAAACCTTATGGAGTCATCTGAATATAACTCTCCACATGATCCTGAGATGTTTAATAGTTGTGAAATCACTCAGGTATTCAAGACAAAAAAGTTGATTTCTCAACGCATGAAGTGCTTTGGAAGTTTAAGTATATATTTCAATTTTACTCTAAATTCCTCAATGCAAACCTTATGGAAACATCTAAACATAACTCCCCACAGTATCCTGAGATGTTTGACACCGGTTATATCACTCAGCTATTCAAGATAAAAAAAGTTGATTTCTCAGTGCATACTGTGCTTTGGCATTGAATGAAGCATACATTTCAATTTTACTCAAAGGTACTGACTGCAAACCTTATGGAGACATCGTAATATAAATCTCGACATGATCCTGAGAAGTTTGACAGCTGTTATATCACTCAGCTATTCAAGACAAAAAACTTGATTTCTCAGTGCATGCTGTACTTTGGTATTGAAAGAAGTATACACTTCAATTTTACTCAAAGGTACTGACTGCAAACCTTATGGACTCATCTTAATATAACTCTCCACATGATCCTGAGGTGATTGGCAGTTGTTATATCACTCAGCTATTCAAGACAAAAAAGTTGATATCTCAATGCATGAAGTGCTTTGGAACTAAAAGAATATATTTCAATTTTACTCTAAAGTCCTGAATGCAAACCTCATGGAAACATTTTAACATAACTCCCCACATGATCCTGAGATTGTTTGACATTTGTTATATCACTCAGGTATTAAGACAAAAAAGTTGATCTCTCAGTGCATGCTGTACTTTGGCATTGAAAGAAGTATACACTTCAATTTTACTCAAATGTACTGACTGCAAACCTTATGGAAACATCTAAACATAACTCCCCACATGATCCTGAGATGTTTGAAATCTGTTATATCACTCAGGTATTCAACACAAAAAAGTTGATTTCTCTCTGCATGCAATGCTTTGGCACTAAAAGTATATATTTCAATTTTACTCTGAAGTACTAAATGCAACCCTTATGGAAACATCTAAACATAACTCCCCACATGATCCTGAGATGTTTGACAGTTGTTATATCACTCAGATATTCAAGACAAAAAAGTTGATATCTCAATGCATGATGTGCTTTGGAACTAAAAGTATACATTACAATTTTACTCTAAATTCCTCAATGCAAACCTTATGGAAATATCTAAACATAACTCCCCACATGATCCTGAGATGTTTGACATTTGTTATATCACTCAGGTATTCGAGACAGAAAAGTTGATTTCTCTCAGCATGCAATGCTTTGGCACTAAAAGAATATATTTCAATTTTACTATGAAGTACTGAATGCAAACCTTTTGGAAACATGTTAACATCACTCCCCAAATGTTCCTGAACTGTTTGACACCTGTTACATCTCTCAGGTATTCAAGATAAAAAAGATGATTTCTCAGTGCATACTGTGCTTTGGCATTGAATGAAGCATACATTTCAATTTTACTCAAAGGTACTGACTGCAAACCTTATGGAGTCATCTGAATATAACTCTCCACATGATCCTGAGCTGTTTAATAGTTGTTATATCACTCAGGTATTCAAGACAAAAAAGTTGATTTCTCCACGCATGAAGTGCTTTGGAACTTTAAGTATATATTTCAATTTTACTCTAAATTCCTCAATGCAAACCTTATGGAAACATCTAAACATAAATCCCCACATGATCCTGAGATATTTGACACCGGTTATATCATTCAGGTATTCAAGATAAAAAAGTTGATTTCTCAGTGCATACTGTGCTTTGGCATTGAATGAAGCATACATTTGAAATTTACTCAAAGGTACTGACTGCAAACCATATGGAGACATCTTAATATAACTCTCCACATGATCCTGAGATGTTTGGCAGTTGTTATATCACTCTGCTATTCAAGACAAAAAAGTTGATCTCTCAATGCATGAAGCGGTTTGGAACTAACAGTATATATATCAATTTTACTCTAAATTTCTCAATGCAAACCTTATGCAAACATCTAATCATAAGTCCCTGCATGATCCTGAGAAGTTTGACAGCTGTTATATCACTCAGCTATTCAAGACAAAAAACTTGAATTTCTCAGTGCATGCTGTACTTTGGTATTGAAAGAAGTATACACTTCAATTTTACTCAAAGGTACTGACTGCAAACCTTATGGACTCATCTTAATATAACTCTCCACATGATCCTGAGGTGATTGGCAGTTGTTATATCACTCAGCTATTCAAGACAAAAAAGTTGATATCTCAATGCATGAAGTGCTTTGGAACTAAAAGAATATATTTCAATTTTACTCTAAAGTCCTGAATGCAAACCTCATGGAAACATTTTAACATAACTCCCCACATGATCCTGAGATGTTTGACATTTGTTATATCACTCAGGTATTAAAGACAAAAAAGTTGATCTCTCAGTGCATGCTGTACTTTGGCATTGAAAGAAGTATACACTTCAATTTTACTCAAATGTACTGACTGCAAACCTTATGGAAACATCTAAACATAACTCCCCACATGATCCTGAGATGTTTGAAATCTGTTATATCACTCAGGTATTCAACACAAAAAAGTTGATTTCTCTCTGCATGCAATGCTTTGGCACTAAAAGTATATATTTCAATTTTACTCTGAAGTACTAAATGCAACCCTTATGGAAACATCTAAACATAACTCCCCACATGATCCTGAGATGTTTGACAGTTGTTATATCACTCAGATATTCAAGACAAAAAAGTTGATATCTCAATGCATGATGTGCTTTGGAACTAAAAGTATACATTACAATTTTACTCTAAATTCCTCAATGCAAACCTTATGGAAATATCTAAACATAACTCCCCACATGATCCTGAGATGTTTGACATTTGTTATATCACTCAGGTATTCGAGACAGAAAAGTTGATTTCTCTCAGCATGCAATGCTTTGGCACTAAAAGAATATATTTCAATTTTACTATGAAGTACTGAATGCAAACCTTTTGGAAACATGTTAACATCACTCCCCAAATGTTCCTGAACTGTTTGACACCTGTTACATCTCTCAGGTATTCAAGATAAAAAAGATGATTTCTCAGTGCATACTGTGCTTTGGCATTGAATGAAGCATACATTTCAATTTTACTCAAAGGTACTGACTGCAAACCTTATGGAGTCATCTGAATATAACTCTCCACATGATCCTGAGCTGTTTAATAGTTGTTATATCACTCAGGTATTCAAGACAAAAAAGTTGATTTCTCCACGCATGAAGTGCTTTGGAACTTTAAGTATATATTTCAATTTTACTCTAAATTCCTCAATGCAAACCTTATGGAAACATCTAAACATAAATCCCCACATGATCCTGAGATATTTGACACCGGTTATATCATTCAGGTATTCAAGATAAAAAAGTTGATTTCTCAGTGCATACTGTGCTTTGGCATTGAATGAAGCATACATTTGAAATTTACTCAAAGGTACTGACTGCAAACCATATGGAGACATCTTAATATAACTCTCCACATGATCCTGAGATGTTTGGCAGTTGTTATATCACTCTGCTATTCAAGACAAAAAAGTTGATCTCTCAATGCATGAAGCGGTTTGGAACTAACAGTATATATATCAATTTTACTCTAAATTTCTCAATGCAAACCTTATGCAAACATCTAATCATAAGTCCCTGCATGATCCTGAGATGTTTGACTCCGGTTATATCACTCAGGTATTCAAGATAAAAAAGTTGATTTCTCAGTGCATACTGTGATTTGGCATTGAATGAAGCATACATTTCAATTTTACTCAAAGGTACTGACTGCAAACCTTATGGAAATATCTAAACATAACTCCCCACATGATCCTGAGTTGTTTGACATTTGTTATATCACTCAGGTATTCAAAACAAAAAATTTGATTTCTCAGTGCATGCAATGCTTTGGCAGTAAAAGTATATATTTCAATTTTACTCTGAAGTACTGAATGCCAAACTTATGGAAAGATGTTAACATCACTCTCCACATGATTCTGAGATGCTTGACACCTGTTACATCACTCAGGTACTCAGGATAAAAAAGTTGATTTCTCATTGCATACAGTGCTTTGGCATTGAAAGAAGCATACATTTCAATTTTACTCAAAGATACTGACTGCAAACCTTATGGAGACATCTTAATATAACTCTACACATTATCCTGAGGTGTCTGACAGCTGTTATATCACTCAGATATTCAAGACAAAAAAGTTGATATCTCAATGCATGATGTGCTTTGGAACTAAAAGTATACATTACAATTTTACTCTAAATTCCTCAATGCAAACCTTATGGAAATATCTAAACATAACTCCCCACATGATCCTGAGATGTTTGACATTTGTTATATTTGTTATATTCGAGACAAAAAAGTTGATTTCTCTCAGCATGCAATGCTTTGGCACTAAAAGAATATATTTCAATTTTACTATGAAGTACTGAATGCAAACCTTTTGGAAACATGTTAACATCACTCCCCAAATGTTCCTGAACTGTTTGACACCTGTTACAACTCTCAGGTATTCAAGATAAAAAAGATGATTTCTCAGTGCATACTGTACTTTGGCATTGAATGAAGCATACATTTCAATTTTACTCAAAGGTACTGACTGCAAACCTTATGGAGTCATCTGAATATAACTCTCCACATGATCCTGAGATGTTTAATAGTTGTGAAATCACTCAGGTATTCAAGACAAAAAAGTTGATTTCTCAACGCATGAAGTGCTTTGGAAGTTTAAGTATATATTTCAATTTTACTCTAAATTCCTCAATGCAAACCTTATGGAAACATCTAAACATAACTCCCCACAGTATCCTGAGATGTTTGACACCGGTTATATCACTCAGCTATTCAAGATAAAAAAGTTGATTTCTCAGTGCATACTGTGCTTTGGCATTGAATGAAGCATACATTTCAATTTTACTCAAAGGTACTGACTGCAAACCTTATGGAGACATCTTAATATAACTCTCCACATGATCCTGAGATGTTTGGCAGTTGTTATATCACTCAGCTATTCAAGACAAAAAAGTTGATTTCTCATTGCATGATGTGCTTTGGAACTAAAAGTATACATTACAATTTTACTCTAAATTCCTGAAGGCAAACATTATGGAAACATCTAAACATAACTCCCCACGTGATCCTGAGGTGTTTGACACCGGTTATATCACTCAGCTATTCAAGATAAAAAAGTTGATTTCTCAGTGCATACTGTGCTTTGGCATTGAATGAAGCATACATTTCAATTTTACTCAAAGGTACTGACTGCAAACCTTATGGAGTCATCTGAATATAACTCTCCACATGATCCTGAGATGTTTAATAGTTGTGAAATCACTCAGGTATTCAAGACAAAAAAGTTGATTTCTCAACGCATGAAGTGCTTTGGAAGTTTAAGTATATATTTCAATTTTACTCTAAATTCCTCAATGCAAACCTTATGGAAACATCTAAACATAACTCCCCACAGTATCCTGAGATGTTTGACACCGGTTATATCACTCAGCTATTCAAGATAAAAAAGTTGATTTCTCAGTGCATACTGTGCTTTGGCATTGAATGAAGCATACATTTCAATTTTACTCAAAGGTACTGACTGCAAACCTTATGGAGACATCGTAATATAAATCTCGACATGATCCTGAGAAGTTTGACAGCTGTTATATCACTCAGCTATTCAAGACAAAAAACTTGATTTCTCAGTGCATGCTGTACTTTGGTATTGAAAGAAGTATACACTTCAATTTTACTCAAAGGTACTGACTGCAAACCTTATGGACTCATCTTAATATAACTCTCCACATGATCCTGAGGTGATTGGCAGTTGTTATATCACTCAGCTATTCAAGACAAAAAAGTTGATATCTCAATGCATGAAGTGCTTTGGAACTAAAAGAATATATTTCAATTTTACTCTAAAGTCCTGAATGCAAACCTCATGGAAACATTTTAACATAACTCCCCACATGATCCTGAGATGTTTGACATTTGTTATATCACTCAGGTATTAAAGACAAAAAAGTTGATCTCTCAGTGCATGCTGTACTTTGGCATTGAAAGAAGTATACACTTCAATTTTACTCAAATGTACTGACTGCAAACCTTATGGAAACATCTAAACATAACTCCCCACATGATCCTGAGATGTTTGAAATCTGTTATATCACTCAGGTATTCAACACAAAAAAGTTGATTTCTCTCTGCATGCAATGCTTTGGCACTAAAAGTATATATTTCAATTTTACTCTGAAGTACTAAATGCAACCCTTATGGAAACATCTAAACATAACTCCCCACATGATCCTGAGATGTTTGACAGTTGTTATATCACTCAGATATTCAAGACAAAAAAGTTGATATCTCAATGCATGATGTGCTTTGGAACTAAAAGTATACATTACAATTTTACTCTAAATTCCTCAATGCAAACCTTATGGAAATATCTAAACATAACTCCCCACATGATCCTGAGATGTTTGACATTTGTTATATCACTCAGGTATTCGAGACAGAAAAGTTGATTTCTCTCAGCATGCAATGCTTTGGCACTAAAAGAATATATTTCAATTTTACTATGAAGTACTGAATGCAAACCTTTTGGAAACATGTTAACATCACTCCCCAAATGTTCCTGAACTGTTTGACACCTGTTACATCTCTCAGGTATTCAAGATAAAAAAGATGATTTCTCAGTGCATACTGTGCTTTGGCATTGAATGAAGCATACATTTCAATTTTACTCAAAGGTACTGACTGCAAACCTTATGGAGTCATCTGAATATAACTCTCCACATGATCCTGAGCTGTTTAATAGTTGTTATATCACTCAGGTATTCAAGACAAAAAAGTTGATTTCTCCACGCATGAAGTGCTTTGGAACTTTAAGTATATATTTCAATTTTACTCTAAATTCCTCAATGCAAACCTTATGGAAACATCTAAACATAAATCCCCACATGATCCTGAGATATTTGACACCGGTTATATCATTCAGGTATTCAAGATAAAAAAGTTGATTTCTCAGTGCATACTGTGCTTTGGCATTGAATGAAGCATACATTTGAAATTTACTCAAAGGTACTGACTGCAAACCATATGGAGACATCTTAATATAACTCTCCACATGATCCTGAGATGTTTGGCAGTTGTTATATCACTCTGCTATTCAAGACAAAAAAGTTGATCTCTCAATGCATGAAGCGGTTTGGAACTAACAGTATATATATCAATTTTACTCTAAATTTCTCAATGCAAACCTTATGCAAACATCTAATCATAAGTCCCTGCATGATCCTGAGAAGTTTGACAGCTGTTATATCACTCAGCTATTCAAGACAAAAAACTTGATTTCTCAGTGCATGCTGTACTTTGGTATTGAAAGAAGTATACACTTCAATTTTACTCAAAGGTACTGACTGCAAACCTTATGGACTCATCTTAATATAACTCTCCACATGATCCTGAGGTGATTGGCAGTTGTTATATCACTCAGCTATTCAAGACAAAAAAGTTGATATCTCAATGCATGAAGTGCTTTGGAACTAAAAGAATATATTTCAATTTTACTCTAAAGTCCTGAATGCAAACCTCATGGAAACATTTTAACATAACTCCCCACATGATCCTGAGATGTTTGACATTTGTTATATCACTCAGGTATTAAAGACAAAAAAGTTGATCTCTCAGTGCATGCTGTACTTTGGCATTGAAAGAAGTATACACTTCAATTTTACTCAAATGTACTGACTGCAAACCTTATGGAAACATCTAAACATAACTCCCCACATGATCCTGAGATGTTTGAAATCTGTTATATCACTCAGGTATTCAACACAAAAAAGTTGATTTCTCTCTGCATGCAATGCTTTGGCACTAAAAGTATATATTTCAATTTTACTCTGAAGTACTAAATGCAACCCTTATGGAAACATCTAAACATAACTCCCCACATGATCCTGAGATGTTTGACAGTTGTTATATCACTCAGATATTCAAGACAAAAAAGTTGATATCTCAATGCATGATGTGCTTTGGAACTAAAAGTATACATTACAATTTTACTCTAAATTCCTCAATGCAAACCTTATGGAAATATCTAAACATAACTCCCCACATGATCCTGAGATGTTTGACATTTGTTATATCACTCAGGTATTCGAGACAGAAAAGTTGATTTCTCTCAGCATGCAATGCTTTGGCACTAAAAGAATATATTTCAATTTTACTATGAAGTACTGAATGCAAACCTTTTGGAAACATGTTAACATCACTCCCCAAATGTTCCTGAACTGTTTGACACCTGTTACATCTCTCAGGTATTCAAGATAAAAAAGATGATTTCTCAGTGCATACTGTGCTTTGGCATTGAATGAAGCATACATTTCAATTTTACTCAAAGGTACTGACTGCAAACCTTATGGAGTCATCTGAATATAACTCTCCACATGATCCTGAGCTGTTTAATAGTTGTTATATCACTCAGGTATTCAAGACAAAAAAGTTGATTTCTCCACGCATGAAGTGCTTTGGAACTTTAAGTATATATTTCAATTTTACTCTAAATTCCTCAATGCAAACCTTATGGAAACATCTAAACATAAATCCCCACATGATCCTGAGATATTTGACACCGGTTATATCATTCAGGTATTCAAGATAAAAAAGTTGATTTCTCAGTGCATACTGTGCTTTGGCATTGAATGAAGCATACATTTGAAATTTACTCAAAGGTACTGACTGCAAACCATATGGAGACATCTTAATATAACTCTCCACATGATCCTGAGATGTTTGGCAGTTGTTATATCACTCTGCTATTCAAGACAAAAAAGTTGATCTCTCAATGCATGAAGCGGTTTGGAACTAACAGTATATATATCAATTTTACTCTAAATTTCTCAATGCAAACCTTATGCAAACATCTAATCATAAGTCCCTGCATGATCCTGAGATGTTTGACTCCGGTTATATCACTCAGGTATTCAAGATAAAAAAGTTGATTTCTCAGTGCATACTGTGATTTGGCATTGAATGAAGCATACATTTCAATTTTACTCAAAGGTACTGACTGCAAACCTTATGGAAATATCTAAACATAACTCCCCACATGATCCTGAGTTGTTTGACATTTGTTATATCACTCAGGTATTCAAAACAAAAAATTTGATTTCTCAGTGCATGCAATGCTTTGGCAGTAAAAGTATATATTTCAATTTTACTCTGAAGTACTGAATGCCAAACTTATGGAAAGATGTTAACATCACTCTCCACATGATTCTGAGATGCTTGACACCTGTTACATCACTCAGGTACTCAGGATAAAAAAGTTGATTTCTCATTGCATACAGTGCTTTGGCATTGAAAGAAGCATACATTTCAATTTTACTCAAAGATACTGACTGCAAACCTTATGGAGACATCTTAATATAACTCTACACATTATCCTGAGGTGTCTGACAGCTGTTATATCACTCAGATATTCAAGACAAAAAAGTTGATATCTCAATGCATGATGTGCTTTGGAACTAAAAGTATACATTACAATTTTACTCTAAATTCCTCAATGCAAACCTTATGGAAATATCTAAACATAACTCCCCACATGATCCTGAGATGTTTGACATTTGTTATATTTGTTATATTCGAGACAAAAAAGTTGATTTCTCTCAGCATGCAATGCTTTGGCACTAAAAGAATATATTTCAATTTTACTATGAAGTACTGAATGCAAACCTTTTGGAAACATGTTAACATCACTCCCCAAATGTTCCTGAACTGTTTGACACCTGTTACAACTCTCAGGTATTCAAGATAAAAAAGATGATTTCTCAGTGCATACTGTGCTTTGGCATTGAATGAAGCATACATTTCAATTTTACTCAAAGGTACTGACTGCAAACCTTATGGAGTCATCTGAATATAACTCTCCACATGATCCTGAGATGTTTAATAGTTGTGAAATCACTCAGGTATTCAAGACAAAAAAGTTGATTTCTCAACGCATGAAGTGCTTTGGAAGTTTAAGTATATATTTCAATTTTACTCTAAATTCCTCAATGCAAACCTTATGGAAACATCTAAACATAACTCCCCACAGTATCCTGAGATGTTTGACACCGGTTATATCACTCAGCTATTCAAGATAAAAAAGTTGATTTCTCAGTGCATACTGTGCTTTGGCATTGAATGAAGCATACATTTCAATTTTACTCAAAGGTACTGACTGCAAACCTTATGGAGACATCTTAATATAACTCTCCACATGATCCTGAGATGTTTGGCAGTTGTTATATCACTCAGCTATTCAAGACAAAAAAGTTGATTTCTCATTGCATGATGTGCTTTGGAACTAAAAGTATACATTACAATTTTACTCTAAATTCCTGAAGGCAAACATTATGGAAACATCTAAACATAACTCCCCACGTGATCCTGAGGTGTTTGACACCGGTTATATCACTCAGCTATTCAAGATAAAAAAGTTGATTTCTCAGTGCATACTGTGCTTTGGCATTGAATGAAGCATACATTTCAATTTTACTCAAAGGTACTGACTGCAAACCTTATGGAGTCATCTGAATATAACTCTCCACATGATCCTGAGATGTTTAATAGTTGTGAAATCACTCAGGTATTCAAGACAAAAAAGTTGATTTCTCAACGCATGAAGTGCTTTGGAAGTTTAAGTATATATTTCAATTTTACTCTAAATTCCTCAATGCAAACCTTATGGAAACATCTAAACATAACTCCCCACAGTATCCTGAGATGTTTGACACCGGTTATATCACTCAGCTATTCAAGATAAAAAAGTTGATTTCTCAGTGCATACTGTGCTTTGGCATTGAATGAAGCATACATTTCAATTTTACTCAAAGGTACTGACTGCAAACCTTATGGAGACATCGTAATATAAATCTCGACATGATCCTGAGAAGTTTGACAGCTGTTATATCACTCAGCTATTCAAGACAAAAAACTTGATTTCTCAGTGCATGCTGTACTTTGGTATTGAAAGAAGTATACACTTCAATTTTACTCAAAGGTACTGACTGCAAACCTTATGGACTCATCTTAATATAACTCTCCACATGATCCTGAGGTGATTGGCAGTTGTTATATCACTCAGCTATTCAAGACAAAAAAGTTGATATCTCAATGCATGAAGTGCTTTGGAACTAAAAGAATATATTTCAATTTTACTCTAAAGTCCTGAATGCAAACCTCATGGAAACATTTTAACATAACTCCCCACATGATCCTGAGATGTTTGACATTTGTTATATCACTCAGGTATTAAAGACAAAAAAGTTGATCTCTCAGTGCATGCTGTACTTTGGCATTGAAAGAAGTATACACTTCAATTTTACTCAAATGTACTGACTGCAAACCTTATGGAAACATCTAAACATAACTCCCCACATGATCCTGAGATGTTTGAAATCTGTTATATCACTCAGGTATTCAACACAAAAAAGTTGATTTCTCTCTGCATGCAATGCTTTGGCACTAAAAGTATATATTTCAATTTTACTCTGAAGTACTAAATGCAACCCTTATGGAAACATCTAAACATAACTCCCCACATGATCCTGAGATGTTTGACAGTTGTTATATCACTCAGATATTCAAGACAAAAAAGTTGATATCTCAATGCATGATGTGCTTTGGAACTAAAAGTATACATTACAATTTTACTCTAAATTCCTCAATGCAAACCTTATGGAAATATCTAAACATAACTCCCCACATGATCCTGAGATGTTTGACATTTGTTATATCACTCAGGTATTCGAGACAGAAAAGTTGATTTCTCTCAGCATGCAATGCTTTGGCACTAAAAGAATATATTTCAATTTTACTATGAAGTACTGAATGCAAACCTTTTGGAAACATGTTAACATCACTCCCCAAATGTTCCTGAACTGTTTGACACCTGTTACATCTCTCAGGTATTCAAGATAAAAAAGATGATTTCTCAGTGCATACTGTGCTTTGGCATTGAATGAAGCATACATTTCAATTTTACTCAAAGGTACTGACTGCAAACCTTATGGAGTCATCTGAATATAACTCTCCACATGATCCTGAGCTGTTTAATAGTTGTTATATCACTCAGGTATTCAAGACAAAAAAGTTGATTTCTCCACGCATGAAGTGCTTTGGAACTTTAAGTATATATTTCAATTTTACTCTAAATTCCTCAATGCAAACCTTATGGAAACATCTAAACATAAATCCCCACATGATCCTGAGATATTTGACACCGGTTATATCATTCAGGTATTCAAGATAAAAAAGTTGATTTCTCAGTGCATACTGTGCTTTGGCATTGAATGAAGCATACATTTGAAATTTACTCAAAGGTACTGACTGCAAACCATATGGAGACATCTTAATATAACTCTCCACATGATCCTGAGATGTTTGGCAGTTGTTATATCACTCTGCTATTCAAGACAAAAAAGTTGATCTCTCAATGCATGAAGCGGTTTGGAACTAACAGTATATATATCAATTTTACTCTAAATTTCTCAATGCAAACCTTATGCAAACATCTAATCATAAGTCCCTGCATGATCCTGAGAAGTTTGACAGCTGTTATATCACTCAGCTATTCAAGACAAAAAACTTGATTTCTCAGTGCATGCTGTACTTTGGTATTGAAAGAAGTATACACCTTCAATTTTACTCAAAGGTACTGACTGCAAACCTTATGGACTCATCTTAATATAACTCTCCACATGATCCTGAGGTGATTGGCAGTTGTTATATCACTCAGCTATTCAAGACAAAAAAGTTGATATCTCAATGCATGAAGTGCTTTGGAACTAAAAGAATATATTTCAATTTTACTCTAAAGTCCTGAATGCAAACCTCATGGAAACATTTTAACATAACTCCCCACATGATCCTGAGATGTTTGACATTTGTTATATCACTCAGGTATTAAAGACAAAAAAGTTGATCTCTCAGTGCATGCTGTACTTTGGCATTGAAAGAAGTATACACTTCAATTTTACTCAAATGTACTGACTGCAAACCTTATGGAAACATCTAAACATAACTCCCCACATGATCCTGAGATGTTTGAAATCTGTTATATCACTCAGGTATTCAACACAAAAAAAGTTGATTTCTCTCTGCATGCAATGCTTTGGCACTAAAAGTATATATTTCAATTTTACTCTGAAGTACTAAATGCAACC
>NW_027275850.1:0-49271 GCF_030028105.1 Mobula birostris
GTGCACAGGTATGAAACAACTTTCAGACATCTCAGAATCATGTGGGAAGTTAATCTAAGTTGTTTCCATTAGGTTTGCAGTAAGGACTTTGGTGTAAAATTGAAATGTATACTATTTGTATTCTCTAAGCATTGCATGCACTGAGATAGCAACTGTTTTGTGTTGATGTGTACAGCCATGAAACAACTTTCAAACTACTCATAATCATGTGAGAAGTTAACCTAAAGTGTTTCCATTAGGTTTGCAGTAAGTGCTTTGGTGTAAAAATGAAATGTATACTATTTGTATTGTCAAAGCTTTGCATGCACTGAGAAAACAACTTTTTTGTCTTTATGTGCACAGGTATGAAACAACTTTCAGACATCTCAGAATCATGTGGGAAGTTAACCTAAAGTGTTTCCATTAGGTTTGCAGTAAGTGCTTTGTTGTAAAATTGAAATGTATACTAATTGTATTGACTAAGCATTGCATGCACTGAGATAACAACTTTTTTGTGTTGATGTGTACAGCCATGAAACAGCTTTCGAACTACTCATAATCATGTGGAAAGTTAACCTAAGCTGTATCCATTAGGTTTGCAGTCAGGACTTTTGAGTACAATTGAAATGTATACTACCTTATGTCAAAGCATTGTATTCACTGTGAAATCAACTTTTTTGTCTTTATGTGCACAAGTATGAAACAACTTTCAGACATCTCAGAATCATGTGGGAAGTTAACCTAAAGTGTTTCCATTAGGTTTGCAGTAAGTGCTTTGCTGTAAAATTGAAATGTATACTAATTGTATTGTCTAAGCATTGCATGCCCTGAGATAACAACTTTTTTGTGTTGATGTATACAGCCATGAAACAGCTTTCAAACTACTCATAATCATGCGGAAAGTTAACCTAAGCTGTATCCATTAGGTTTGCAGTCAGGACTTTTGAGTACAATTGAAATGTATACTACTTTTATGTCAAAGCATTCTATTCACTGTGAAATCAACATTTTTGTCTTTATGTGCACAGGTAAAAAACAACTTTCAGACATCTCAGAATCATGTGGGAAGTTAACCTAAAGTGTTTCCATTAGGTTTGCAGTAAGTGCTTTGGTGGAAAATTGAAATGTATGCTATTTGTATTGTCTAAGCATTGCATGCACTGAGATAACAACTTTTTTGTGTTGATGTCTACAGCCATGAAACAACTTTCAAACTACTCATAATGATGTGGAAAGTTAACCTAAGGTGTTTCCATTAGGTTTGCAGTAAGTGCTTTGGTGTAAAATTGAAATGTATACTATTGGTATTGTCAAAGCTTTGCATGCACTGAGAAAACAACTTTTTTGTCTTGATGTGCACACGTATGAATCAACTTTCAGACATCTCAGAATCATGTGGGAAGTTAATCTAAAGTGTTTCCATTAGATTTGCAGTAAGTGCTTTGGTGTAAAATTGAAATGTATACTATTTGTATTGTCTAAGCATTGCATGCACTGAGATAACAACTTTTTTGTGTTGATGTGTACAGCCAGGAAACAACTTTCAAACTACTAATAATCATGTGGGAAGTTAACCTTAGGTGTTTCCATTTGTTTGCAGTAAGTACTTTGGAGTAAAATTGAGATGTATACTACCTTAATGTCAGAGCATAGTAGCACTGAGAAAGAAACTTTTTTGTCTTGATGAACTGAGGCATGAAACTACTTTAAACCTGGTCATACTCATGTGGAAAGTTAACCTAAGGTGTTTCCATTAGGTTTGCAGTCAGGACTTTTGAGTACAATTGAAATGTATACTACTTTTATGTCAAAGCATTCTATTCACTGTGAAATCAACTTTTTTGTCTCTATGTGCACAGGTATGAAAGAACTTTCAGACATCTCAGAATCATGTGGGAAGTTAACCTAAAGTGTTTCCATTAGTTTTGCAGTAAGTGCTTTGGTGTAAAATTGAAATGTATACTATTTGTATTGTCTAAGCATTACATGCACTGAGATAACAACTTTTTTGTGTTGATGTGTACAGCCAGGAAACAACTTTCAAACTGCTAATAATCATGTGGGAAGTTAACCTAAGGTGTTTCCATTTGTTTGCAGTAAGTACTTTGGAGTAAAATTGAGATGTATACTACCTTAATGTCAGAGCATAGTAGCACTGAGAAAGAAACTTTTTTGTCTTGATGAACTGAGGCATGAAACAACTTTAAACCTGGTCATACTCATGTGGAAAATTAACCTAAGGTGTTTCCATTAGGTTTGCAGTCAGGACTTTTGAGTACAATTGAAATGTATACTACTTTTATGTCAAAGCATTCTATTCACTGTGAAATCAACTTTTTTGTCTTTATGTGCACAGGTATGAAACAACTTTCAGACATCTCAGAATCATGTGGGAAGTTAACCTAAAGTGTTTCCATTAGTTTTGCAGTAAGTGCTTTGGTGTAAAATTGAAATGTATACTATTTGTATTGTCTAAGCATTGCATGCACTGAGTTATCAACTTTTTTGTGTTGATGTGTACAGCCATGAAACAACTTTCAAACTACTCATAATCATGTGGAAAGTTAACCTAAGGTGTTTCCATTTGATTGCAGTAAGTACTTTGGAGTAAAATTGAGATGTATACTACCTTAATGTCAGAGCATAGTAGCACTGAGAAATAAACTTTTTTGTCTTGATGAACTGAGGCATGAAACAACTTTAAACCTAGTCATACTCATGTGGAAAGTTAACCTAAGGTGTTTCCATTAGGTTTGCAGTCAGGACTTTTGAGTACAATTGAAATGTATACTACTTTTATGTCAAAGCATTCTATTCACTGAGATAACAACTTTTTTGTGTTGATGTGTTCAGCCATGAAACAACTTTCAAACTACTCATAATCATGTGGAAAGTTAACCTAAGGTGTTTCCATTAGGTTTGCAGTAAGTGCTTTGGTGTAAAAATGAAATGTATACTATTTGTATTGTCAAAGCTTTGCATGCACTGAGAAAACAACTTTTTTGTCTTTATGTGCACAGGTATGAAACAACTTTCAGACATCTCAGAATCATGTGGAAAGTTAACCTAAGGTGTTTCCATTAGGTTTGCAGTAAGTCCTTTGGTGTAAAATTGAAATGTATTCTATATGTATTGTAAAAGCATTGCATGCACTGAGAAAACAACTTTTTTGTCTTTATGTGCACAAGTATGAAACAACTTTCAGACATCTCAGAATCATGTGGGAAGTTAATCTAAGTTGTTTCCATTAGGTTTGCAGTAAGGACTTTGGTGTAAAATTGAAATGTATACTATTTGTATTCTCTAAGCATTGCATGCACTGAGATAGCAACTGTTTTGTGTTGATGTGTACAGCCATGAAACAACTTTCAAACTACTCATAATCATGTGAGAAGTTAACCTAAAGTGTTTCCATTAGGTTTGCAGTAAGTGCTTTGGTGTAAAAATGAAATGTATACTATTTGTATTGTCAAAGCTTTGCATGCACTGAGAAAACAACTTTTTTGTCTTTATGTGCACAGGTATGAAACAACTTTCAGACATCTCAGAATCATGTGGGAAGTTAACCTAAGCTGTATCCATTAGGTTTGCAGTCAGGACTTTTGAGTACAATTGAAATGTATACTACTCTTATGTCAAAGCATTGTATTCACTGTGAAATCAACTTTTTTGTCTTTATGTGCACAGGTATGAAACAACTTTCAGACATCTCAGAATCATGTGGAAAGTTAACCTAAGGTGTTTCCATTAGGTTTGCAGTAAGTGCTTTGGTGTAAAATTGAAATGTATTCTATATGTATTGTAAAAGCATTGCATGCACTGAGAAAACAACTTTTTTGTCTTGATGTGCACAGGTATGAAACAACTTTCAGACATCTCAGAATCATGTGGGAAGTTAATCTAAGTTGTTTCCATTAGGTTTGCAGTAAGGACTTTGGTGTAAAATTGAAATGTATACTATTTGTATTCTCTAAGCATTGCATGCACTGAGATAGCAACTGTTTTGTGTTGATGTGCACAGGTATGAAACAACTTTCAGACATCTCAGAATCATGTGGGAAGTTAACCTAAAGTGTTTCCATTAGGTTTGCAGTAAGTGCTTTGTTGTAAAATTGAAATGTATACTAATTGTATTGCCTAAGCATTGCATGCACTGAGATAACAACTTTTTTGTGTTGATGTGTACAGCCATGAAACAGCTTTCGAACTACTCATAATCATGTGGAAAGTTAACCTAAGCTGTATCCATTAGGTTTGCAGTCAGGACTTTTGAGTACAATTGAAATGTATACTACCTTATGTCAAAGCATTGTATTCACTGTGAAATCAACTTTTTTGTCTTTATGTGCACAAGTATGAAACAACTTTCAGACATCTCAGAATCATGTGGGAAGTTAACCTAAAGTGTTTCCATTAGGTTTGCAGTAAGTGCTTTGCTGTAAAATTGAAATGTATACTAATTGTATTGTCTAAGCATTGCATGCCCTGAGATAACAACTTTTTTGTGTTGATGTATACAGCCATGAAACAGCTTTCAAACTACTCATAATCATGCGGAAAGTTAACCTAAGCTGTATCCATTAGGTTTGCAGTCAGGACTTTTGAGTACAATTGAAATGTATACTACTTTTATGTCAAAGCATTCTATTCACTGTGAAATCAACATTTTTGTCTTTATGTGCACAGGTAAAAAACAACTTTCAGACATCTCAGAATCATGTGGGAAGTTAACCTAAAGTGTTTCCATTAGGTTTGCAGTAAGTGCTTTGGTGGAAAATTGAAATGTATGCTATTTGTATTGTCTAAGCATTGCATGCACTGAGATAACAACTTTTTTGTGTTGATGTCTACAGCCATGAAACAACTTTCAAACTACTCATAATGATGTGGAAAGTTAACCTAAGGTGTTTCCATTAGGTTTGCAGTAAGTGCTTTGGTGTAAAATTGAAATGTATACTATTGGTATTGTCAAAGCTTTGCATGCACTGAGAAAAAAACTTTTTTGTCTTGATGTGCACACGTATGAATCAACTTTCAGACATCTCAGAATCATGTGGGAAGTTAATCTAAAGTGTTTCCATTAGATTTGCAGTAAGTGCTTTGGTGTAAAATTGAAATGTATACTATTTGTATTGTCTAAGCATTGCATGCACTGAGATAACAACTTTTTTGTGTTGATGTGTACAGCCAGGAAACAACTTTCAAACTACTAATAATCATGTGGGAAGTTAACCTTAGGTGTTTCCATTTGTTTGCAGTAAGTACTTTGGAGTAAAATTGAGATGTATACTACCTTAATGTCAGAGCATAGTAGCACTGAGAAAGAAACTTTTTTGTCTTGATGAACTGAGGCATGAAACTACTTTAAACCTGGTCATACTCATGTGGAAAGTTAACCTAAGGTGTTTCCATTAGGTTTGCAGTCAGGACTTTTGAGTACAATTGAAATGTATACTACTTTTATGTCAAAGCATTCTATTCACTGTGAAATCAACTTTTTTGTCTCTATGTGCACAGGTATGAAAGAACTTTCAGACATCTCAGAATCATGTGGGAAGTTAACCTAAAGTGTTTCCATTAGTTTTGCAGTAAGTGCTTTGGTGTAAAATTGAAATGTATACTATTTGTATTGTCTAAGCATTACATGCACTGAGATAACAACTTTTTTGTGTTGATGTGTACAGCCAGGAAACAACTTTCAAACTGCTAATAATCATGTGGGAAGTTAACCTAAGGTGTTTCCATTTGTTTGCAGTAAGTACTTTGGAGTAAAATTGAGATGTATACTACCTTAATGTCAGAGCATAGTAGCACTGAGAAAGAAACTTTTTTGTCTTGATGAACTGAGGCATGAAACAACTTTAAACCTGGTCATACTCATGTGGAAAATTAACCTAAGGTGTTTCCATTAGGTTTGCAGTCAGGACTTTTGAGTACAATTGAAATGTATACTACTTTTATGTCAAAGCATTCTATTCACTGTGAAATCAACTTTTTTGTCTTTATGTGCACAGGTATGAAACAACTTTCAGACATCTCAGAATCATGTGGGAAGTTAACCTAAAGTGTTTCCATTAGTTTTGCAGTAAGTGCTTTGGTGTAAAATTGAAATGTATACTATTTGTATTGTCTAAGCATTGCATGCACTGAGTTATCAACTTTTTTGTGTTGATGTGTACAGCCATGAAACAACTTTCAAACTACTCATAATCATGTGGAAAGTTAACCTAAGGTGTTTCCATTTGATTGCAGTAAGTACTTTGGAGTAAAATTGAGATGTATACTACCTTAATGTCAGAGCATAGTAGCACTGAGAAATAAACTTTTTTGTCTTGATGAACTGAGGCATGAAACAACTTTAAACCTAGTCATACTCATGTGGAAAGTTAACCTAAGGTGTTTCCATTAGGTTTGCAGTCAGGACTTTTGAGTACAATTGAAATGTATACTACTTTTATGTCAAAGCATTCTATTCACTGAGATAACAACTTTTTTGTGTTGATGTGTTCAGCCATGAAACAACTTTCAAACTACTCATAATCATGTGGAAAGTTAACCTAAGGTGTTTCCATTAGGTTTGCAGTAAGTGCTTTGGTGTAAAAATGAAATGTATACTATTTGTATTGTCAAAGCTTTGCATGCACTGAGAAAACAACTTTTTTGTCTTTATGTGCACAGGTATGAAACAACTTTCAGACATCTCAGAATCATGTGGAAAGTTAACCTAAGGTGTTTCCATTAGGTTTGCAGTAAGTGCTTTGGTGTAAAATTGAAATGTATTCTATATGTATTGTAAAAGCATTGCATGCACTGAGAAAACAACTTTTTTGTCTTGATGTGCACAGGTATGAAACAACTTTCAGACATCTCAGAATCATGTGGGAAGTTAATCTAAGTTGTTTCCATTAGGTTTGCAGTAAGGACTTTGGTGTAAAATTGAAATGTATACTATTTGTATTCTCTAAGCATTGCATGCACTGAGATAGCAACTGTTTTGTGTTGATGTGTACAGCCATGAAACAACTTTCAAACTACTCATAATCATGTGAGAAGTTAACCTAAAGTGTTTCCATTAGGTTTGCAGTAAGTGCTTTGGTGTAAAAATGAAATGTATACTATTTGTATTGTCAAAGCTTTGCATGCACTGAGAAAACAACTTTTTTGTCTTTATGTGCACAGGTATGAAACAACTTTCAGACATCTCAGAATCATGTGGGAAGTTAACCTAAAGTGTTTCCATTAGGTTTGCAGTAAGTGCTTTGTTGTAAAATTGAAATGTATACTAATTGTATTGACTAAGCATTGCATGCACTGAGATAACAACTTTTTTGTGTTGATGTGTACAGCCATGAAACAGCTTTCGAACTACTCATAATCATGTGGAAAGTTAACCTAAGCTGTATCCATTAGGTTTGCAGTCAGGACTTTTGAGTACAATTGAAATGTATACTACTCTTATGTCAAAGCATTGTATTCACTGTGAAATCAACTTTTTTGTCTTTATGTGCACAAGTATGAAACAACTTTCAGACATCTCAGAATCATGTGGGAAGTTAACCTAAAGTGTTTCCATTAGGTTTGCAGTAAGTGCTTTGCTGTAAAATTGAAATGTATACTAATTGTATTGTCTAAGCATTGCATGCCCTGAGATAACAACTTTTTTGTGTTGATGTATACAGCCATGAAACAGCTTTCAAACTACTCATAATCATGTGGAAAGTTAACCTAAGGTGTTTCCATTAGGTTTGCAGTCAGGACTTTTGAGTACAATTGAAATGTATACTACTTTTATGTCAAAGCATTCTATTCACTGAGATAACAACTTTTTTGTGTTGATGTGTACAGCCATGAAACAACTTTCAAACTACTCATAATCATGTGGAAAGTTAACCTAAGGTGTTTCCATTAGGTTTGCAGTAAGTGCTTTGGTGTAAAAATGAAATGTATACTATTTGTATTGTCAAAGCTTTGCATGCACTGAGAAAACAACTTTTTTGTCTTTATGTGCACAGGAATGAAACAACTTTCAGACATCTCAGAATCATGTGGGAAGTTAACCTAAAGTGTTTCCATTAGGTTTGCAGTAAGTGCTTTGCTGTAAAATTGAAATGTATACTAATTGTATTGACTAAGCATTGCATGCACTGAGATAACAACTTTTTTGTGTTGATGTGTACAGCCAGGAAACAACTTTCAAACTACTAATAATCATGTGGGAAGTTAACCTTAGGTGTTTCCATTTGTTTGCAGTAAGTACTTTGGAGTAAAATTGAGATGTATACTACCTTAATGTCAGAGCATAGTAGCACTGAGAAAGAAACTTTTTTGTCTTGATGAACTGAGGCATGAAACTATTTTAAACCTGGTAATACTCATGTGGAAAGTTAACCTAAGGTGTTTCCATTAGGTTTGCAGTCAGGACTTTTGAGTACAATTGAAATGTATACTACTTTTATGTCAAAGCATTCTATTCACTGTGAAATCAACTTTTTTGTCTCTATGTGCACAGGTATGAAACAACTTTCAGACATCTCAGAATCATGTGGGAAGTTAACCTAAAGTGTTTCCATTAGTTTTGCAGTAAGTGCTTTGGTGTAAAATTGAAATGTATACTATTTGTATTGTCTAAGCATTACATGCACTGAGATAACAACTTTTTTGTGTTGATGTGTACAGCCAGGAAACAACTTTCAAACTACTAATAATCATGTGGGAAGTTAACCTAAGGTGTTTCCATTTGTTTGCAGTAAGTACTTTGGAGTAAAATTGAGATGTATACTACCTTAATGTCAGAGCATAGTAGCACTGAGAAAGAAACTTTTTTGTCTTGATGAACTGAGGCATGAAACAACTTTAAACCTGGTCATACTCATGTGGAAAATTAACCTAAGGTGTTTCCATTAGGTTTGCAGTCAGGACTTTTGAGTACAATTGAAATGTATACTACTTTTATGTCAAAGCATTCTATTCACTGTGAAATCAACTTTTTTGTCTTTATGTGCACAGGTATGAAACAACTTTCAGACATCTCAGAATCATGTGGGAAGTTAACCTAAAGTGTTTCCATTAGTTTTGCAGTAAGTGCTTTGGTGTAAAATTCAAATGTATACTATTTGTATTGTCTAAGCATTGCATGCACTGAGTTAACAACTTTTTTGTGTTGATGTGTACAGCCATGAAACAACTTTCAAACTACTCATAATCATGTGGAAAGTTAACCTAAGGTGTTTCCATTTGATTGCAGTAAGTACTTTGGAGTAAAATTGAGATGTATACTACCTTAATGTCAGAGCATAGTAGCACTGAGAAATAAACTTTTTTGTCTTGATGAACTGAGGCATGAAACAACTTTAAACCTAGTCATACTCATGTGGAAAGTTAACCTAAGGTGTTTCCATTAGGTTTGCAGTCAGGACTTTTGAGTACAATTGAAATGTATACTACTTTTATGTCAAAGCATTCTATTCACTGAGATAACAACTTTTTTGTGTTGATGTGTACAGCCATGAAACAACTTTCAAACTACTCATAATCATGTGGAAAGTTAACCTAAGGTGTTTCCATTAGGTTTGCAGTAAGTGCTTTGGTGTAAAATTGAAATGTATTCTATATGTATTGTAAAAGCATTGCATGCACTGAGAAAACAACTTTTTTGTCTTGATGTGCACAGGTATGAAACAACTTTCAGACATCTCAGAATCATGTGGGAAGTTAATCTAAGTTGTTTCCATTAGGTTTGCAGTAAGGACTTTGGTGTAAAATTGAAATGTATACTATTTGTATTCTCTAAGCATTGCATGCACTGAGATAGCAACTGTTTTGTGTTGATGTGTACAGCCATGAAACAACTTTCAAACTACTCATAATCATGTGAGAAGTTAACCTAAAGTGTTTCCATTAGGTTTGCAGTAAGTGCTTTGGTGTAAAAATGAAATGTATACTATTTGTATTGTCAAAGCTTTGCATGCACTGAGAAAACAACTTTTTTGTCTTTATGTGCACAGGTATGAAACAACTTTCAGACATCTCAGAATCATGTGGGAAGTTAACCTAAAGTGTTTCCATTAGGTTTGCAGTAAGTGCTTTGTTGTAAAATTGAAATGTATACTAATTGTATTGACTAAGCATTGCATGCACTGAGATAACAACTTTTTTGTGTTGATGTGTACAGCCATGAAACAGCTTTCGAACTACTCATAATCATGTGGAAAGTTAACCTAAGCTGTATCCATTAGGTTTGCAGTCAGGACTTTTGAGTACAATTGAAATGTATACTACTTTTATGTCAAAGCATTCTATTCACTGTGAAATCAACTTTTTTGTCTTTATGTGCACAGGTATGAAACAACTTTCAGACATCTCAGAATCATGTGGGAAGTTAACCTAAAGTGTTTCCATTAGTTTTGCAGTAAGTGCTTTGGTGTAAAATTCAAATGTATACTATTTGTATTGTCTAAGCATTGCATGCACTGAGTTAACAACTTTTTTGTGTTGATGTGTACAGCCATGAAACAACTTTCAAACTACTCATAATCATGTGGAAAGTTAACCTAAGGTGTTTCCATTTGATTGCAGTAAGTACTTTGGAGTAAAATTGAGATGTATACTACCTTAATGTCAGAGCATAGTAGCACTGAGAAATAAACTTTTTTGTCTTGATGAACTGAGGCATGAAACAACTTTAAACCTAGTCATACTCATGTGGAAAGTTAACCTAAGGTGTTTCCATTAGGTTTGCAGTCAGGACTTTTGAGTACAATTGAAATGTATACTACTTTTATGTCAAAGCATTCTATTCACTGAGATAACAACTTTTTTGTGTTGATGTGTACAGCCATGAAACAACTTTCAAACTACTCATAATCATGTGGAAAGTTAACCTAAGGTGTTTCCATTAGGTTTGCAGTAAGTGCTTTGGTGTAAAATTGAAATGTATTCTAGATGTATTGTAAAAGCATTGCATGCACTGAGAAAACAACTTTTTTGTCTTGATGTGCACAGGTATGAAACAACTTTCAGACATCTCAGAATCATGTGGGAAGTTAATCTAAGTTGTTTCCATTAGGTTTGCAGTAAGGACTTTGGTGTAAAATTGAAATGTATACTATTTGTATTCTCTAAGCATTGCATGCACTGAGATAGCAACTGTTTTGTGTTGATGTGTACAGCCATGAAACAACTTTCAAACTACTCATAATCATGTGAGAAGTTAACCTAAAGTGTTTCCATTAGGTTTGCAGTAAGTGCTTTGGTGTAAAAATGAAATGTATACTATTTGTATTGTCAAAGCTTTGCATGCACTGAGAAAACAACTTTTTTGTCTTTATGTGCACAGGTATGAAACAACTTTCAGACATCTCAGAATCATGTGGGAAGTTAACCTAAAGTGTTTCCATTAGGTTTGCAGTAAGTGCTTTGTTGTAAAATTGAAATGTATACTAATTGTATTGACTAAGCATTGCATGCACTGAGATAACAACTTTTTTGTGTTGATGTGTACAGCCATGAAACAGCTTTCGAACTACTCATAATCATGTGGAAAGTTAACCTAAGCTGTATCCATTAGGTTTGCAGTCAGGACTTTTGAGTACAATTGAAATGTATACTACCTTATGTCAAAGCATTGTATTCACTGTGAAATCAACTTTTTTGTCTTTATGTGCACAAGTATGAAAAAACTTTCAGACATCTCAGAATCATGTGGGAAGTTAACCTAAAGTGTTTCCATTAGGTTTGCAGTAAGTGCTTTGCTGTAAAATTGAAATGTATACTAATTGTATTGTCTAAGCATTGCATGCCCTGAGATAACAACTTTTTTGTGTTGATGTATACAGCCATGAAACAGCTTTCAAACTACTCATAATCATGCGGAAAGTTAACCTAAGCTGTATCCATTAGGTTTGCAGTCAGGACTTTTGAGTACAATTGAAATGTATACTACTTTTATGTCAAAGCATTCTATTCACTGTGAAATCAACATTTTTGTCTTTATGTGCACAGGTAAAAAACAACTTTCAGACATCTCAGAATCATGTGGGAAGTTAACCTAAAGTGTTTCCATTAGGTTTGCAGTAAGTGCTTTGGTGGAAAATTGAAATGTATGCTATTTGTATTGTCTAAGCATTGCATGCACTGAGATAACAACTTTTTTGTGTTGATGTCTACAGCCATGAAACAACTTTCAAACTACTCATAATGATGTGGAAAGTTAACCTAAGGTGTTTCCATTAGGTTTGCAGTAAGTGCTTTGGTGTAAAATTGAAATGTATACTATTGGTATTGTCAAAGCTTTGCATGCACTGAGAAAACAACTTTTTTGTCTTGATGTGCACACGTATGAATCAACTTTCAGACATCTCAGAATCATGTGGGAAGTTAATCTAAAGTGTTTCCATTAGATTTGCAGTAAGTGCTTTGGTGTAAAATTGAAATGTATACTATTTGTATTGTCTAAGCATTGCATGCACTGAGATAACAACTTTTTTGTGTTGATGTGTACAGCCAGGAAACAACTTTCAAACTACTAATAATCATGTGGGAAGTTAACCTTAGGTGTTTCCATTTGTTTGCAGTAAGTACTTTGGAGTAAAATTGAGATGTATACTACCTTAATGTCAGAGCATAGTAGCACTGAGAAAGAAACTTTTTTGTCTTGATGTACTGAGGCATGAAACTACTTTAAACCTGGTCATACTCATGTGGAAAGTTAACCTAAGGTGTTTCCATTAGGTTTGCAGTCAGGACTTTTGAGTACAATTGAAATGTATACTACTTTTATGTCAAAGCATTCTATTCACTGTGAAATCAACTTTTTTGTCTCTATGTGCACAGGTATGAAAGAACTTTCAGACATCTCAGAATCATGTGGGAAGTTAACCTAAAGTGTTTCCATTAGTTTTGCAGTAAGTGCTTTGGTGTAAAATTGAAATGTATACTATTTGTATTGTCTAAGCATTACATGCACTGAGATAACAACTTTTTTGTGTTGATGTGTACAGCCAGGAAACAACTTTCAAACTGCTAATAATCATGTGGGAAGTTAACCTAAGGTGTTTCCATTTGTTTGCAGTAAGTACTTTGGAGTAAAATTGAGATGTATACTACCTTAATGTCAGAGCATAGTAGCACTGAGAAAGAAACTTTTTTGTCTTGATGAACTGAGGCATGAAACAACTTTAAACCTGGTCATACTCATGTGGAAAATTAACCTAAGGTGTTTCCATTAGGTTTGCAGTCAGGACTTTTGAGTACAATTGAAATGTATACTACTTTTATGTCAAAGCATTCTATTCACTGTGAAATCAACTTTTTTGTCTTTATGTGCACAGGTATGAAACAACTTTCAGACATCTCAGAATCATGTGGGAAGTTAACCTAAAGTGTTTCCATTAGTTTTGCAGTAAGTGCTTTGGTGTAAAATTGAAATGTATACTATTTGTATTGTCTAAGCATTGCATGCACTGAGTTATCAACTTTTTTGTGTTGATGTGTACAGCCATGAAACAACTTTCAAACTACTCATAATCATGTGGAAAGTTAACCTAAGGTGTTTCCATTTGATTGCAGTAAGTACTTTGGAGTAAAATTGAGATGTATACTACCTTAATGTCAGAGCATAGTAGCACTGAGAAATAAACTTTTTTGTCTTGATGAACTGAGGCATGAAACAACTTTAAACCTAGTCATACTCATGTGGAAAGTTAACCTAAGGTGTTTCCATTAGGTTTGCAGTCAGGACTTTTGAGTACAATTGAAATGTATACTACTTTTATGTCAAAGCATTCTATTCACTGAGATAACAACTTTTTTGTGTTGATGTGTTCAGCCATGAAACAACTTTCAAACTACTCATAATCATGTGGAAAGTTAACCTAAGGTGTTTCCATTAGGTTTGCAGTAAGTGCTTTGGTGTAAAAATGAAATGTATACTATTTGTATTGTCAAAGCTTTGCATGCACTGAGAAAACAACTTTTTTGTCTTTATGTGCACAGGTATGAAACAACTTTCAGACATCTCAGAATCATGTGGAAAGTTAACCTAAGGTGTTTCCATTAGGTTTGCAGTAAGTGCTTTGGTGTAAAATTGAAATGTATTCTATATGTATTGTAAAAGCATTGCATGCACTGAGAAAACAACTTTTTTGTCTTGATGTGCACAGGTATGAAACAACTTTCAGACATCTCAGAATCATGTGGGAAGTTAATCTAAGTTGTTTCCATTAGGTTTGCAGTAAGGACTTTGGTGTAAAATTGAAATGTATACTATTTGTATTCTCTAAGCATTGCATGCACTGAGATAGCAACTGTTTTGTGTTGATGTGTACAGCCATGAAACAACTTTCAAACTACTCATAATCATGTGAGAAGTTAACCTAAAGTGTTTCCATTAGGTTTGCAGTAAGTGCTTTGGTGTAAAAATGAAATGTATACTATTTGTATTGTCAAAGCTTTGCATGCACTGAGAAAACAACTTTTTTGTCTTTATGTGCACAGGTATGAAACAACTTTCAGACATCTCAGAATCATGTGGGAAGTTAACCTAAAGTGTTTCCATTAGGTTTGCAGTAAGTGCTTTGTTGTAAAATTGAAATGTATACTAATTGTATTGACTAAGCATTGCATGCACTGAGATAACAACTTTTTTGTGTTGATGTGTACAGCCATGAAACAGCTTTCGAACTACTCATAATCATGTGGAAAGTTAACCTAAGCTGTATCCATTAGGTTTGCAGTCAGGACTTTTGAGTACAATTGAAATGTATACTACTCTTATGTCAAAGCATTGTATTCACTGTGAAATCAACTTTTTTGTCTTTATGTGCACAAGTATGAAACAACTTTCAGACATCTCAGAATCATGTGGGAAGTTAACCTAAAGTGTTTCCATTAGGTTTGCAGTAAGTGCTTTGCTGTAAAATTGAAATGTATACTAATTGTATTGTCTAAGCATTGCATGCCCTGAGATAACAACTTTTTTGTGTTGATGTATACAGCCATGAAACAGCTTTCAAACTACTCATAATCATGCGGAAAGTTAACCTAAGCTGTATCCATTAGGTTTGCAGTCAGGACTTTTGAGTACAATTGAAATGTATACTACTTTTATGTCAAAGCATTCTATTCACTGTGAAATCAACATTTTTGTCTTTATGTGCACAGGTAAAAAACAACTTTCAGACATCTCAGAATCATGTGGGAAGTTAACCTAAAGTGTTTCCATTAGGTTTGCAGTAAGTGCTTTGGTGGAAAATTGAAATGTATGCTATTTGTATTGTCTAAGCATTGCATGCACTGAGATAACAACTTTTCTGTGTTGATGTCTACAGCCATGAAACAACTTTCAAACTACTCATAATGATGTGGAAAGTTAACCTAAGGTGTTTCCATTAGGTTTGCAGTAAGTGCTTTGGTGTAAAATTGAAATGTATACTATTGGTATTGTCAAAGCTTTGCATGCACTGAGAAAACAACTTTTTTGTGTTGATGTGTACAGCCAGGAAACAACTTTCAAACTACTAATAATCATGTGGGAAGTTAACCTTAGGTGTTTCCATTTGTTTGCAGTAAGTACTTTGGAGTAAAATTGAGATGTATACTACCTTAATGTCAGAGCATAGTAGCACTGAGAAAGAAACTTTTTTGTCTTGATGAACTGAGGCATGAAACTACTTTAAACCTGGTCATACTCATGTGGAAAGTTAACCTAAGGTGTTTCCATTAGGTTTGCAGTCAGGACTTTTGAGTACAATTGAAATGTATACTACTTTTATGTCAAAGCATTCTATTCACTGTGAAATCAACTTTTTTGTCTCTATGTGCACAGGTATGAAAGAACTTTCAGACATCTCAGAATCATGTGGGAAGTTAACCTAAAGTGTTTCCATTAGTTTTGCAGTAAGTGCTTTGCTGTAAAATTGAAATGTATACTATTTGTATTGTCTAAGCATTACATGCACTGAGATAACAACTTTTTTGTGTTGATGTGTACAGCCAGGAAACAACTTTCAAACTGCTAATAATCATGTGGGAAGTTAACCTAAGGTGTTTCCATTTGTTTGCAGTAAGTACTTTGGAGTAAAATTGAGATGTATACTACCTTAATGTCAGAGCATAGTAGCACTGAGAAAGAAACTTTTTTGTCTTGATGAACTGAGGCATGAAACAACTTTAAACCTGGTCATACTCATGTGGAAAATTAACCTAAGGTGTTTCCATTAGGTTTGCAGTCAGGACTTTTGAGTACAATTGAAATGTATACTACTTTTATGTCAAAGCATTCTATTCACTGTGAAATCAACTTTTTTGTCTTTATGTGCACAGGTATGAAACAACTTTCAGACATCTCAGAATCATGTGGGAAGTTAACCTAAAGTGTTTCCATTAGTTTTGCAGTAAGTGCTTTGGTGTAAAATTGAAATGTATACTATTTGTATTGTCTAAGCATTGCATGCACTGAGATAACAACTTTTTTGTGTTGATGTGTACAGCCATGAAACAACTTTCAAACTACTAATAATCATGTGGGAAGTTAACCTTAGGTGTTTCCATTTGTTTGCAGTAAGTACTTTGGAGTAAAATTGAGATGTATACTACCTTAATGTCAGAGCATAGTAGCACTGAGAAAGAAACTTTTTTGTCTTGATGAACTGAGGCATGAAACTACTTTAAACCTGGTCATACTCATGTGGAAAGTTAACCTAAGGTGTTTCCATTAGGTTTGCAGTCAGGACTTTTGAGTACAATTGAAATGTATACTACTTTTATGTCAAAGCATTCTATTCACTGTGAAATCAACTTTTTTGTCTCTATGTGCACAGGTATGAAACAACTTTCAGACATCTCAGAATCATGTGGGAAGTTAACCTAAAGTGTTTCCATTAGTTTTGCAGTAAGTGCTTTGGTGTAAAATTGAAATGTATACTATTTGTATTGTCTAAGCATTACATGCACTGAGATAACAACTTTTTTGTGTTGATGTGTACAGCCAGGAAACAACTTTCAAACTACTAATAATCATGTGGGAAGTTAACCTAAGGTGTTTCCATTTGTTTGCAGTAAGTACTTTGGAGTAAAATTGAGATGTATACTACCTTAATGTCAGAGCATAGTAGCACTGAGAAAGAAACTTTTTTGTCTTGATGAACTGAGGCATGAAACAACTTTAAACCTGGTCATACTCATGTGGAAAATTAACCTAAGGTGTTTCTATTAGGTTTGCAGTCAGGACTTTTGAGTACAATTGAAATGTATACTACTTTTATGTCAAAGCATTCTATTCACTGTGAAATCAACTTTTTTGTCTTTATGTGCACAGGTATGAAACAACTTTCAGACATCTCAGAATCATGTGGGAAGTTAACCTAAAGTGTTTCCATTAGTTTTGCAGAAAGTGCTTTGGTGTAAAATTGAAATGTATACTATTTGTATTCTCTAAGCATTGCATGCACTGAGTTAACAACTTTTTTGTGTTGATGTATACAGCCATGAAACAGCTTTCAAACTGCGCATAATCATGTGGAAAGTTAACCTAAGCTGTATCCATTAGGTTTGCAGTCAGGACTTTTGAGTACAATTGAAATGTATACTACTCTTATGTCAAAGCATTGTATTCACTGTCAAATCAACTTTTTTGTCTTTATGTGCACAAGTATGAAACAACTTTCAGACATCTCAGAATCATGTGGGAAGTTAACCTAAAGTGTTTCCATTAGGTTTGCAGTAAGTGCTTTGCTGTAAAATTGAAATGTATACTAATTGTATTGTCTAAGCATTGCATGCCCTGAGATAACAACTTTTTTGTGTTGATGTATACAGCCATGAAACAGCTTTCAAACTACTCATAATCATGTGGAAAGTTAACCTAAGGTGTTTCCATTAGGTTTGCAGTCAGGACTTTTGAGTACAATTGAAATGTATACTACTTTTATGTCAAAGCATTCTATTCACTGAGATAACAACTTTTTTGTGTTGATGTGTACAGCCATGAAACAACTTTCAAACTACTCATAATCATGTGGAAAGTTAACCTAAGGTGTTTCCATTAGGTTTGCAGTAAGTGCTTTGGTGTAAAAATGAAATGTATACTATTTGTATTGTCAAAGCTTTGCATGCACTGAGAAAACAACTTTTTTGTCTTTATGTGCACAGGTATGAAACAACTTTCAGACATCTCAGAATCATGTGGGAAGTTAACCTAAAGTGTTTCCATTATTTTTGCAGTAAGTGCATTGCTGTAAAATTGAAATGTATACTAATTGTATTGACTAAGCATTGCATGCACTGAGATAACAACTTTTTTGTGTTGATGTGTACAGCCAGGAAACAACTTTCAAACTACTAATAATCATGTGGGAAGTTAACCTTAGGTGTTTCCATTTGTTTGCAGTAAGTACTTTGGAGTAAAATTGAGATGTATACTACCTTAATGTCAGAGCATAGTAGCACTGAGAAAGAAACTTTTTTGTCTTGATGAACTGAGGCATGAAACAACTTTAAACCTGGTCATACTCATGTGGAAAATTAACCTAAGGTGTTTCCATTAGGTTTGCTGTCAGGACTTTTGAGTACAATTGAAATGTATACTACTTTTATGTCAAAGCATTCTATTCACTGTGAAATCAACTTTTTTGTCTTTATGTGCACAGGTATGAAACAACTTTCAGACATCTCAGAATCATGTGGGAAGTTAACCTAAAGTGTTTCCATTAGTTTTGCAGTAAGTGCTTTGGTGTAAAATTGAAATGTATACTATTTGTATTGTCTAAGCATTGCATGCACTGAGTTAACAACTTTTTTGTGTTGATGTGTACAGCCATGAAACAACTTTCAAACTACTCATAATCATGTGGAAAGTTAACCTAAGGTGTTTCCATTTGATTGCAGTAAGTACTTTGGAGTAAAATTGAGATGTATACTACCTTAATGTCAGAGCATAGTAGCACTGAGAAATAAACTTTTTTGTCTTGATGAACTGAGGCATGAAACAACTTTAAACCTAGTCATACTCATGTGGAAAGTTAACCTAAGGTGTTTCCATTAGGTTTGCAGTCAGGACTTTTGAGTACAATTGAAATGTATACTACTTTTATGTCAAAGCATTCTATTCACTGAGATAACAACTTTTTTGTGTTGATGTGTACAGCCATGAAACAACTTTCAAACTACTCATAATCATGTGGAAAGTTAACCTAAGGTGTTTCCATTAGGTTTGCAGTAAGTGCTTTGGTGTAAAAATGAAATGTATACTATTTGTATTGTCAAAGCTTTGCATGCACTGAGAAAACAACTTTTTTGTCTTTATGTGCACAGGTATGAAACAACTTTCAGACATCTCAGAATCATGTGGAAAGTTAACCTAAGGTGTTTCCATTAGGTTTGCAGTAAGTGCTTTGGTGTAAAATTGAAATGTTTTCTATATGTATTGTAAAAGCATTGCATGCAGTGAGAAAACAACTTTTTTGTCTTGATGTGCACAGGTATGAAACAACTTTCAGACATCTCAGAATCATGTGGGAAGTTAATCTAAGTTGTTTCCATTAGGTTTGCAGTAAGGACTTTGGTGTAAAATTGAAATGTATACTATTTGTATTCTCTAAGCATTGCATGCACTGAGATAGCAACTGTTTTGTGTTGATGTGTACAGCCATGAAACAACTTTCAAACTACTCATAATCATGTGAGAAGTTAACCTAAAGTGTTTCCATTAGGTTTGCAGTAAGTACTTTGGTGTAAAAATGAAATGTATACTATTTGTATTGTCAAAGCTTTGCATGCACTGAGAAAACAACTTTTTTGTCTTTATGTGCACAGGTATGAAACAACTTTCAGACATCTCAGAATCATGTGGGAAGTTAACCTAAAGTGTTTCCATTAGGTTTGCAGTAAGTGCTTTGTTCTAAAATTGAAATGTATACTAATTGTATTGACTAAGCATTGCATGCACTGAGATAACAACTTTTTTGTGTTGATGTGTACAGCCATGAAACAGCTTTCGAACTACTCATAATCATGCGGAAAGTTAACCTAAGCTGTATCCATTAGGTTTGCAGTCAGGACTTTTGAGTACAATTGAAATGTATACTACTTTTATGTCAAAGCATTCTATTCACTGTGAAATCAACATTTTTGTCTTTATGTGCACAGGTAAAAAACAACTTTCAGACATCTCAGAATCATGTGGGAAGTTAACCTAAAGTGTTTCCATTAGGTTTGCAGTAAGTGCTTTGGTGGAAAATTGAAATGTATGCTATTTGTATTGTCTAAGCATTGCATGCACTGAGATAACAACTTTTTTGTGTTGATGTCTACAGCCATGAAACAACTTTCAAACTACTCATAATGATGTGGAAAGTTAACCTAAGGTGTTTCCATTAGGTTTGCAGTAAGTGCTTTGGTGTAAAATTGAAATGTATACTATTGGTATTGTCAAAGCTTTGCATGCACTGAGAAAACAACTTTTTTGTCTTGATGTGCACACGTATGAATCAACTTTCAGACATCTCAGAATCATGTGGGAAGTTAATCTAAAGTGTTTCCATTAGATTTGCAGTAAGTGCTTTGGTGTAAAATTGAAATGTATACTATTTGTATTGTCTAAGCATTGCATGCACTGAGATAGCAACTTTTTTGTGTTGATGTGTACAGCCAGGAAACAACTTTCAAACTACTAATAATCATGTGGGAAGTTAACCTAAGGTGTTTCCATTAGGTTTGCAGTAAGTACTTTGGAGTAAAATTGAGATGTATACTACCTTAATGTCAGAGCATAGTAGCACTGAGAAAGAAACTTTTTTGTCTTGATGAACTGAGGCATGAAACAACTTTAAACCTGGTCATACTCATGTGGAAAATTAACCTAAGGTGTTTCCATTAGGTTTGCAGTCAGGACTTTTGAGTACAATTGAAATGTATACTACTTTTATGTCAAAGCATTCTATTCACTGTGAAATCAACTTTTTTGTCTTTATGTGCACAGGTATGAAACAACTTTCAGACATCTCAGAATCATGTGGGAAGTTAACCTAAAGTGTTTCCATTAGTTTTGCAGTAAGTGCTTTGGTGTAAAATTGAAATGTATACTATTTGTATTGTCTAAGCATTGCATGCACTGAGTTATCAACTTTTTTGTGTTGATGTGTACAGCCATGAAACAACTTTCAAACTACTCAAAATCATGTGGAAAGTTAACCTAAGGTGTTTCCATTTGATTGCAGTAAGTACTTTGGAGTAAAATTGAGATGTATACTACCTTAATGTCAGAGCATAGTAGCACTGAGAAATAAACTTTTTTGTCTTGATGAACTGAGGCATGAAACAACTTTAAACCTAGTCATACTCATGTGGAAAGTTAACCTAAGGTGTTTCCATTAGGTTTGCAGTCAGGACTTTTGAGTACAATTGAAATGTATACTACAATTATGTCAAAGCATTCTATTCACTGAGATAACAACTTTTTTGTGTTGATGTGTTCAGCCATGAAACAACTTTCAAACTACTCATAATCATGTGGAAAGTTAACCTAAGGTGTTTCCATTAGGTTTGCAGTAAGTGCTTTGGTGTAAAAATGAATTGTATACTATTTGTATTGTCAAAGCTTTGCATGCACTGAGAAAACAACTTTTTTGTCTTTATGTGCACAGGTATGAAACAACTTTCAGACATCTCAGAATCATGTGGAAAGTTAACCTAAGGTGTTTCCATTAGGTTTGCAGTAAGTGCTTTGGTGTAAAATTGAAATGTATTCTATATGTATTGTAAAAGCATTGCATGCACTGAGAAAACAACTTTTTTGTCTTGATGTGCACAGGTATGAAACAACTTTCAGACATCTCAGAATCATGTGGGAAGTTAATCTAAGTTGTTTCCATTAGGTTTGCAGTAAGGACTTTGGTGTAAAATTGAAATGTATACTATTTGTATTCTCCAAGCATTGCATGCACTGAGATAGCAACTGTTTTGTGTTGATGTGTACAGCCATGAAACAACTTTCAAACTACTCATAATCATGTGAGAAGTTAACCTAAAGTGTTTCCATTAGGTTTGCAGTAAGTGCTTTGGTGTAAAAATGAAATGTATACTATTTGTATTGTCAAAGCTTTGCATGCACTGAGAAAACAACTTTTTTGTCTTTATGTGCACAGGTATGAAACAACTTTCAGACATCTCAGAATCATGTGGGAAGTTAACCTAAAGTGTTTCCATTAGGTTTGCAGTAAGTGCTTTGTTGTAAATTGAAATGTATACTAATTGTATTGACTAAGCATTGCATGCACTGAGATAACAACTTTTTTGTGTTGATGTGTACAGCCATGAAACAGCTTTCGAACTACTAATAATCATGTGGGAAGTTAACCTTAGGTGTTTCCATTTGTTTGCAGTAAGTACTTTGGAGTAAAATTGAGATGTATACTGACCTTAATGTCAGAGCATAGTAGCACTGAGAAAGAAACTTTTTTGTCTTGATGAACTGAGGCATGAAACTACTTTAAACCTGGTAATACTCATGTGGAAAGTTAACCTAAGGTGTTTCCATTAGGTTTGCAGTCAGGACTTTTGAGTACAATTGAAATGTATACTACTTTTATGTCAAAGCATTCTATTCACTGTGAAATCAACTTTTTTGTCTCTATGTGCACAGGTATGAAACAACTTTCAGACATCTCAGAATCATGTGGGAAGTTAACCTAAAGTGTTTCCATTAGTTTTGCAGTAAGTGCTTTGGTGTAAAATTGAAATGTATACTATTTGTATTGTTTAAGCATTACATGCACTGAGATAACAACTTTTTTGTGTTGATGTGTACAGCCAGGAAACAACTTTCAAACTACTAATAATCATGTGGGAAGTTAACCTAAGGTGTTTCCATTTGTTTGCAGTAAGTACTTTGGAGTAAAATTGAGATGTATACTACCTTAATGTCAGAGCATAGTAGCACTGAGAAAGAAACTTTTTTGTCTTGATGAACTGAGGCATGAAACAACTTTAAACCTGGTCATACTCATGTGGAAAATTAACCTAAGGTGTTTCCATTAGGTTTGCAGTCAGGACTTTTGAGTACAATTGAAATGTATACTACTTTTATGTCAAAGCATTCTATTCACTGTGAAATCAACTTTTTTGTCTTTATGTGCACAGGTATGAAACAACTTTCAGACATCTCAGAATCATGTGGGAAGTTAATCTAAAGTGTTTCCATTAGGTTTGCAGTAAGTGCTTTGGTGGAAAATTGACATGTATGCTATTTGTATTGTCTAAGCATTGCATGCACTGAGATAACAACTTTTTTGTGTTGATGTGTACAGCCATGAAACAGCTTTCGAACTACTAATAATCATGTGGGAAGTTAACCTTAGGTGTTTCCATTTGTTTGCAGTAAGTACTTTGGAGTAAAATTGAGATGTATACTACCTTAATGTCAGAGCATAGTAGCACTGAGAAAGAAACTTTTTTGTCTTGATGAACTGAGGCATGAAACTACTTTAAACCTGGTAATACTCATGTGGAAAGTTAACCTAAGGTGTTTCCATTAGGTTTGCAGTCAGGACTTTTGAGTACAATTGAAATGTATACTACTTTTATGTCAAAGCATTCTATTCACTGTGAAATCAACTTTTTTGTCTCTATGTGCACAGGTATGAAACAACTTTCAGACATCTCAGAATCATGTGGGAAGTTAACCTAAAGTGTTTCCATTAGTTTTGCAGTAAGTGCTTTGGTGTAAAATTGAAATGTATACTATTTGTATTGTTTAAGCATTACATGCACTGAGATAACAACTTTTTTGTGTTGATGTGTACAGCCAGGAAACAACTTTCAAACTACTAATAATCATGTGGGAAGTTAACCTAAGGTGTTTCCATTTGTTTGCAGTAAGTACTTTGGAGTAAAATTGAGATGTATACTACCTTAATGTCAGAGCATAGTAGCACTGAGAAACAAACTTATTTGTCTTGATGAACTGAGGCATGAAACAACTTTAAACCTGGTCATACTCATGTGGAAAATTAACCTAAGGTGTTTCCATTAGGTTTGCAGTCAGGACTTTTGAGTACAATTGAAATGTATACTACTTTTATGTCAAAGCATTCTATTCACTGAGATAACAACTTTTTTGTGTTGATGTGTACAGCCATGAAACAACTTTCAAACTACTCATAATTATGTGGAAAGTTAACCTAAGGTGTTTCCATTAGGTTTGCAGTAAGTGCTTTGGTGTAAAAATGAAATGTATACTATTTGTATTGTCAAAGCTTTGCATGCACTGAGAAAACAACTTTTTTGTCTTTATGTGCACAGGTATGAAACAACTTTCAGACATCTCAGAATCATGTGGAAAGTTAACCTAAGGTGTTTCCATTAGGTTTGCAGTAAGTGCTTTGGTGTAAAATTGAAATGTATTCTATATGTATTGTAAAAGCATTGCATGCACTGAGAAAACAACTTTTTTGTCTTGATGTGCACAGGTATGAAACAACTTTCAGACATCTCAGAATCATGTGGGAAGTTAATCTAAGTTGTTTCCATTAGGTTTGCAGTAAGGACTTTGGTGTAAAATTGAAATGTATACTATTTGTATTCTCTAAGCATTGCATGCACTGAGATAGCAACTGTTTTGTGTTGATGTGTACAGCCATGAAACAACTTTCAAACTACTCATAATCATGTGAGAAGTTAACCTAAAGTGTTTCCATTAGGTTTGCAGTAAGTGCTTTGGTGTAAAAATGAAATGTATACTATTTGTATTGTCAAAGCTTTGCATGCACTGAGAAAACAACTTTTTTGTCTTTATGTGCACAGGTATGAAACAACTTTCAGACATCTCAGAATCATGTGGGAAGTTAACCTAAAGTGTTTCCATTAGGTTTGCAGTAAGTGCTTTGTTGTAAAATTGAAATGTATACTAATTGTATTGACTAAGCATTGCATGCACTGAGATAACAACTTTTTTGTGTTGATGTGTACAGCCATGAAACAGCTTTCGAACTACTCATAATCATGTGGAAAGTTAACCTAAGCTGTATCCATTAGGTTTGCAGTCAGGACTTTTGAGTACAATTGAAATGTATACTACTCTTATGTCAAAGCATTGTATTCACTGTGAAATCAACTTTTTTGTCTTTATGTGCACAAGTATGAAACAACTTTCAGACATCTCAGAATCATGTGGGAAGTTAACCTAAAGTGTTTCCATTAGGTTTGCAGTAAGTGCTTTGCTGTAAAATTGAAATGTATACTAATTGTATTGTCTAAGCATTGCATGCCCTGAGATAACAACTTTTTTGTGTTGATGTATACAGCCATGAAACAGCTTTCAAACTACTCATAATCATGCGGAAAGTTAACCTAAGCTGTATCCATTAGGTTTGCAGTCAGGACTTTTGAGTACAATTGAAATGTATACTACTTTTATGTCAAATTATTCTATTCACTGTGAAATCAACATTTTTGTCTTTATGTGCACAGGTAAAAAACAACTTTCAGACATCTCAGAATCATGTGGGAAGTTAACCTAAAGTGTTTCCATTAGGTTTGCAGTAAGTGCTTTGGTGGAAAATTGAAATGTATGCTATTTGTATTGTCTAAGCATTGCATGCACTGAGATAACAACTTTTTTGTGTTGATGTCTACAGCCATGAAACAACTTTCAAACTACTCATAATGATGTGGAAAGTTAACCTAAGGTGTTTCCATTAGGTTTGCAGTAAGTGCTTTGGTGTAAAATTGAAATGTATACTATTGGTATTGTCAAAGCTTTGCATGCACTGAGAAAACAACTTTTTTGTCTTGATGTGCACACGTATGAATCAACTTTCAGACATCTCAGAATCATGTGGGAAGTTAATCTAAAGTGTTTCCATTAGATTTGCAGTAAGTGCTTTGGTGTAAAATTGAAATGTATACTATTTGTATTGTCTAAGCATTGCATGCACTGAGATAACAACTTTTTTGTGTTGATGTGTACAGCCAGGAAACAACTTTCAAACTACTAATAATCATGTGGGAAGTTAACCTTAGGTGTTTCCATTTGTTTGCAGTAAGTACTTTGGAGTAAAATTGAGATGTATACTACCTTAATGTCAGAGCATAGTAGCACTGAGAAAGAAACTTTTTTGTCTTGATGAACTGAGGCATGAAACTACTTTAAACCTGGTCATACTCATGTGGAAAGTTAACCTAAGGTGTTTCCATTAGGTTTGCAGTCAGGACTTTTGAGTACAATTGAAATGTATACTACTTTTATGTCAAAGCATTCTATTCACTGTGAAATCAACTTTTTTGTCTCTATGTGCACAGGTATGAAAGAACTTTCAGACATCTCAGAATCATGTGGGAAGTTAACCTAAAGTGTTTCCATTAGTTTTGCAGTAAGTGCTTTGGTGTAAAATTGAAATGTATACTATTTGTATTGTCTAAGCATTACATGCACTGAGATAACAACTTTTTTGTGTTGATGTGTACAGCCAGGAAACAACTTTCAAACTGCTAATAATCATGTGGGAAGTTAACCTAAGGTGTTTCCATTTGTTTGCAGTAAGTACTTTGGAGTAAAATTGAGATGTATACTACCTTAATGTCAGAGCATAGTAGCACTGAGAAATAAACTTTTTTGTCTTGATGAACTGAGGCATGAAACAACTTTAAACCTAGTCATACTCATGTGGAAAGTTAACCTAAGGTGTTTCCATTAGGTTTGCAGTCAGGACTTTTGAGTACAATTGAAATGTATACTACTTTTATGTCAAAGCATTCTATTCACTGAGATAACAACTTTTTTGTGTTGATGTGTACAGCCATGAAACAACTTTCAAACTACTCATAATTATGTGGAAAGTTAACCTAAGGTGTTTCCATTAGGTTTGCAGTAAGTGCTTTGGTGTAAAAATGAAATGTATACTATTTGTATTGTCAAAGCTTTGCATGCACTGAGAAAACAACTTTTTTGTCTTTATGTGCACAGGTATGAAACAACTTTCAGACATCTCAGAATCATGTGGAAAGTTAACCTAAGGTGTTTCCATTAGGTTTGCAGTAAGTGCTTTGGTGTAAAATTGAAATGTATTCTATATGTATTGTAAAAGCATTGCATGCACTGAGAAAACAACTTTTTTGTCTTGATGTGCACAGGTATGAAACAACTTTCAGACATCTCAGAATCATGTGGGAAGTTAATCTAAGTTGTTTCCATTAGGTTTGCAGTAAGGACTTTGGTGTAAAATTGAAATGTATACTATTTGTATTCTCTAAGCATTGCATGCACTGAGATAGCAACTGTTTTGTGTTGATGTGTACAGCCATGAAACAACTTTCAAACTACTCATAATCATGTGAGAAGTTAACCTAAAGTGTTTCCATTAGGTTTGCAGTAAGTGCTTTGGTGTAAAAATGAAATGTATACTATTTGTATTGTCAAAGCTTTGCATGCACTGAGAAAACAACTTTTTTGTCTTTATGTGCACAGGTATGAAACAACTTTCAGACATCTCAGAATCATGTGGGAAGTTAACCTAAAGTGTTTCCATTAGGTTTGCAGTAAGTGCTTTGTTGTAAAATTGAAATGTATACTAATTGTATTGACTAAGCATTGCATGCACTGAGATAACAACTTTTTTGTGTTGATGTGTACAGCCATGAAACAGCTTTCGAACTACTCATAATCATGTGGAAAGTTAACCTAAGCTGTATCCATTAGGTTTGCAGTCAGGACTTTTGAGTACAATTGAAATGTATACTACTCTTATGTCAAAGCATTGTATTCACTGTGAAATCAACTTTTTTGTCTTTATGTGCACAAGTATGAAACAACTTTCAGACATCTCAGAATCATGTGGGAAGTTAACCTAAAGTGTTTCCATTAGGTTTGCAGTAAGTGCTTTGCTGTAAAATTGAAATGTATACTAATTGTATTGTCTAAGCATTGCATGCCCTGAGATAACAACTTTTTTGTGTTGATGTATACAGCCATGAAACAGCTTTCAAACTACTCATAATCATGCGGAAAGTTAACCTAAGCTGTATCCATTAGGTTTGCAGTCAGGACTTTTGAGTACAATTGAAATGTATACTACTTTTATGTCAAAGCATTCTATTCACTGTGAAATCAACATTTTTGTCTTTATGTGCACAGGTAAAAAACAACTTTCAGACATCTCAGAATCATGTGGGAAGTTAACCTAAAGTGTTTCCATTAGGTTTGCAGTAAGTGCTTTGGTGGAAAATTGAAATGTATGCTATTTGTATTGTCTAAGCATTGCATGCACTGAGATAACAACTTTTTTGTGTTGATGTCTACAGCCATGAAACAACTTTCAAACTACTCATAATGATGTGGAAAGTTAACCTAAGGTGTTTCCATTAGGTTTGCAGTAAGTGCTTTGGTGTAAAATTGAAATGTATACTATTGGTATTGTCAAAGCTTTGCATGCACTGAGAAAACAACTTTTTTGTCTTGATGTGCACACGTATGAATCAACTTTCAGACATCTCAGAATCATGTGGGAAGTTAATCTAAAGTGTTTCCATTAGATTTGCAGTAAGTGCTTTGGTGTAAAATTGAAATGTATACTATTTGTATTGTCTAAGCATTGCATGCACTGAGATAGCAACTTTTTTGTGTTGATGTGTACAGCCAGGAAACAACTTTCAAACTACTAATAATCATGTGGGAAGTTAACCTTAGGTGTTTCCATTTGTTTGCAGTAAGTACTTTGGAGTAAAATTGAGATGTATACTACCTTAATGTCAGAGCATAGTAGCACTGAGAAAGAAACTTTTTTGTCTTGATGAACTGAGGCATGAAACTACTTTAAACCTGGTCATACTCATGTGGAAAGTTAACCTAAGGTGTTTCCATTAGGTTTGCAGTCAGGACTTTTGAGTACAATTGAAATGTATACTACTTTTATGTCAAAGCATTCTATTCACTGTGAAATCAACTTTTTTGTCTCTATGTGCACAGGTATGAAAGAACTTTCAGACATCTCAGAATCATGTGGGAAGTTAACCTAAAGTGTTTCCATTAGTTTTGCAGTAAGTGCTTTGGTGTAAAATTGAAATGTATACTATTTGTATTGTCTAAGCATTGCATGCACTGAGTTAACAACTTTTTTGTGTTGATGTGTACAGCCATGAAACAACTTTCAAACTACTCATAATCATGTGGAAAGTTAACCTAAGGTGTTTCCATTTGATTGCAGTAAGTACTTTGGAGTAAAATTGAGATGTATACTACCTTAATGTCAGAGCATAGTAGCACTGAGAAATAAACTTTTTTGTCTTGATGAACTGAGGCATGAAACAACTTTAAACCTAGTCATACTCATGTGGAAAGTTAACCTAAGGTGTTTCCATTAGGTTTGCAGTCAGGACTTTTGAGTACAATTGAAATGTATACTACTTTTATGTCAAAGCATTCTATTCACTGAGATAACAACTTTTTTGTGTTGATGTGTACAGCCATGAAACAACTTTCAAACTACTCATAATCATGTGGAAAGTTAACCTAAGGTGTTTCCATTAGGTTTGCAGTAAGTGCTTTGGTGTAAAAATGAAATGTATACTATTTGTATTGTCAAAGCTTTGCATGCACTGAGAAAACAACTTTTTTGTCTTTATGTGCACAGGTATGAAACAACTTTCAGACATCTCAGAATCATGTGGGAAGTTAACCTAAAGTGTTTCCATTAGGTTTGCAGTAAGTGCTTTGCTGTAAAATTGAAATGTATACTAATTGTATTGACTAAGCATTGCATGCACTGAGATAACAACTTTTTTGTGTTGATGTGTACAGCCAGGAAACAACTTTCAAACTACTACTAATCATGTGGGAAGTTAACCTTAGGTGTTTCCATTTGTTTGCAGTAAGTACTTTGGAGTAAAATTGAGATGTATACTACCTTAATGTCAGAGCATAGTAGCACTGAGAAAGAAACTTTTTTGTCTTGATGAACTGAGACATGAAACTACTTTAAACCTGGTAATACTCATGTGGAAAGTTAACCTAAGGTGTTTCCATTAGGTTTGCAGTCAGGACTTTTGAGTACAATTGAAATGTATACTACTTTTATGTCAAAGCATTCTATTCACTGTGAAATCAACTTTTTTGTCTCTATGTGCACAGGTATGAAAGAACTTTCAGACATCTCAGAATCATGTGGGAAGTTAACCTAAAGTGTTTCCATTAGTTTTGCAGTAAGTGCTTTGGTGTAAAATTGAAATGTATACTATTTGTATTGTCTAAGCATTACATGCACTGAGATAACAACTTTTTTGTGTTGATGTGTACAGCCAGGAAACAACTTTCAAACTACTAATAATCATGTGGGAAGTTAACCTAAGGTGTTTCCATTTGTTTGCAGTAAGTACTTTGGAGTAAAATTGAGATGTATACTACCTTAATGTCAGAGCATAGTAGCACTGAGAAAGAAACTTTTTTGTCTTGATGAACTGAGGCATGAAACAACTTTAAACCTGGTCATACTCATGTGGAAAATTAACCTAAGGTGTTTCCATTAGGTTTGCAGTCAGGACTTTTGAGTACAATTGAAATGTATACTACTTTTATGTCAAAGCATTCTATTCACTGTGAAATCAACTTTTTTGTCTTTATGTGCACAGGTATGAAACAACTTTCAGACATCTCAGAATCATGTGGGAAGTTAACCTAAAGTGTTTCCATTAGTTTTGCAGTAAGTGCTTTGGTGTAAAATTGAAATGTATACTATTTGTATTGTCTAAGCATTGCATGCACTGAGTTAACAACTTTTTTGTGTTGATGTGTACAGCCATGAAACAATTTTCAAACTACTCATAATCATGTGGAAACTTAACCTATGGTGTTTCCATTTGATTGCAGTAAGTACTTTGGAGTAAAATTGAGATGTATACTACCTTAATGTCAGAGCATAGTAGCACTGAGAAATAAACTTTTTTGTCTTGATGAATTGAGGCATGAAACAACTTTAAACCTAGTCATACTCATGTGGAAAGTTAACCTAAGGTGTTTCCATTAGGTTTGCAGTCACGACTTTTGAGTACAATTGAAATGTATACTACTTTTATGTCAAAGCATTCTATTCACTGAGATAACAACTTTTTTGTGTTGATGTGTACAGCCATGAAACAACTTTCAAACTACTCATAATCATGTGGAAAGTTAACCTAAGGTGTTTCCATTAGGTTTGCAGTAAGTGCTTTGGTGTAAAAATGAAATGTATACTATTTGTATTGTCAAAGCTTTGCATGCACTGAGAAAACAACTTTTTTGTCTTTATGTGCACAGGTATGAAACAACTTTCAGACATCTCAGAATCATGTGGAAAGTTAACCTAAGGTGTTTCCATTAGGTTTGCAGTAAGTGCTTTGGTGTAAAATTGAAATGTATTCTATATGTATTGTAAAAGCATTGCATGCACTGAGAAAACAACTTTTTTGTCTTGATGTGCACAGGTATGAAACAACTTTCAGACATCTCAGAATCATGTGGGAAGTTAATCTAAGTTGTTTCCATTAGGTTTGCAGTAAGGACTTTGGTGTAAAATTGAAATGTATACTATTTGTATTCTCTAAGCATTGCATGCACTGAGATAGCAACTGTTTTGTGTTGATGTGTACAGCCATGAAACAACTTTCAAACTACTCATAATCATGTGAGAAGTTAACCTAAAGTGTTTCCATTAGGTTTGCAGTAAGTGCTTTGGTGTAAAAATGAAATGTATACTATTTGTATTGTCAAAGCTTTGCATGCACTGAGAAAACATCTTTTTTGTCTTTATGTGCACAGGTATGAAACAACTTTCAGACATCTCAGAATCATGTGGGAAGTTAACCTAAAGTGTTTCCATTAGGTTTGCAGTAAGTGCTTTGTTGTAAAATTGAAATGTATACTAATTGTATTGACTAAGCATTGCATGCACTGAGATAACAACTTTTTTGTGTTGATGTGTACAGCCATGAAACAGCTTTCGAACTACTCATAATCATGTGGAAAGTTAACCTTAGGTGTTTCCATTTGTTTGCAGTAAGTACTTTGGAGTAAAATTGAGATGTATACTACCTTAATGTCAGAGCATAGTAGCACTGAGAAAGAAACTTTTTTGTCTTGATGAACTGAGGCATGAAACAACTTTAAACCTGGTCATACTCATGTGGAAAGTTAACCTAAGGTGTTTCCATTAGGTTTGCAGTCAGGACTTTTGAGTACAATTGAAATGTATACTACTTTTATGTCAAAGCATTCTATTCACTGTGAAATCAACTTTTTTGTCTTTATGTGCATAGGTATGAAACAACTTTCAGACATCTCAGAATCATGTGGGAAGTTAACCTAAAGTGTTTCCATTAGGTTTGCAGTAAGTGCTTTGCTGTAAAATTGAAATGTATACTAATTGTATTGACTAAGCATTGCATGCACTGAGATAAAAACTTTTTTGTGTTGATGTGTACAGCCATGAAACAGCTTTCGAACTACTCATAATCATGTGGAAAGTTAACCTAAGCTGTATCCATTAGGTTTGCAGTCAGGACTTTTGAGTACAATTGAAATGTATACTACTTTTATGTCAAAGCATTCTATTCACTGTGAAATCAACTTTTTTGTCTTTATGTGCACAAGTATGAAACAACTTTCAGACATCTCAGAATCATGTGGGAAGTTAACCTAAAGTGTTTCCATTAGGTTTGCAGTAAGTGCTTTGGTGGAAAATTGAAATGTATGCTATTTGTATTGTCTAAGCATTGCATGCACTGAGATAACAACTTTTTTGTGTTGATGTCTACAGCCATGAAACAACTTTCAAACTACTCATAATCATGTGGAAAGTTAACCTAAGGTGTTTCCATTAGGTTTGCAGTAAGAGCTTTGGTGTAAAATTGAAATGTATACTATTGGTATTGTCAAAGCTTTGCATGCACTGAGATAACAACTTTTTTGTGTTGATGTGTACAGCCATGAAACAACTTTCAAACTACTCATAATCATGTGGAAAGTTAACCTAAGGTGTTTCCATTAGGTTTGCAGTAAGTGCTTTGGTTTAAAAATGAAATGTATACTATTTGTATTGTCAAAGCTTTGCATGCACTGAGAAAACAACTTTTTTGTCTTTATGTGCACAGGTATGAAACAACTTTCAGACATCTCAGAATCATGTGGGAAGTTAACCTAAAGTGTTTCCATTAGGTTTGCAGTAAGTGCTTTGCTGTAAAATTGAAATGTATACTAATTGTATTGACTAAGCATTGCATGCACTGAGATAACAACTTTTTTGTGTTGATGTGTAACAGCCATGAAACAGCTTTCGAACTACTCATAATCATGTGGAAAGTTAACCTAAGCTGTATCCATTAGGTTTGCAGTCAGGACTTTTGAGTACAATTGAAATGTATACTACTTTTATGTCAAAGCATTCTATTCACTGTGAAATCAACATTTTTGTCTTTATGTGCACAGGTAAAAAACAACTTTCAGACATCTCAGAATCATGTGGGAAGTTAACCTAAAGTGTTTCCATTAGGTTTGCAGTAAGTGCTTTGGTGGAAAATTGAAATGTATGCTATTTGTATTGTCTAAGCATTGCATGCACTGAGATAACAACTTTTTTGTGTTGATGTGTACAGCCATGAAACAACTTTCAAACTACTCATAATGATGTGGAAAGTTAACCTAAGGTGTTTCCATTAGGTTTGCAGTAAGTACTTTGGTGTAAAATTGAAATGTATACTATTGGTATTGTCAAAGCTTTGCATGCACTGAGAAAACAACTTTTTTGTCTTGATGTGCACACGTATGAATCAACTTTCAGACATCTCAGAATCATGTGGGAAGTTAATCTAAAGTGTTTCCATTAGATTCGCAGTAAGTGCTTTGGTGTAAAATTGAAATGTATACTATTTGTATTGTCTAAGCATTGCATGCACTGAGATAACAACTTTTTTGTGTTGATGTGTACAGCCAGGAAACAACTTTCAAACTACTAATAATCATGTGGGAAGTTAACCTTAGGTGTTTCCATTTGTTTGCAGTAAGTACTTTGGAGTAAAATTGAGATGTATACTACCTTAATGTCAGAGCATAGTAGCACTGAGAAAGAAACTTTTTTGTCTTGATGAACTGAGGCATGAAACTACTTTAAACCTGGTCATACTCATGTGGAAAGTTAACCTAAGGTGTTTCCATTAGGTTTGCAGTCAGGACTTTTGAGTACAATTGAAATGTATACTACTTTTATGTCAAAGCATTCTATTCACTGAGATAACAACTTTTTTGTGTTGATGTGTACAGCCATGAAACAACTTTCAAACTACTCATAATCATGTGGAAAGTTAACCTAAGGTGTTTCCATTAGGTTTGCAGTAAGTGCTTTGGTGTAAAAATGAAATGTATACTATTTGTATTGTCAAAGCTTTGCATGCACTGAGAAAACAACTTTTTTGTCTTTATGTGCACAGGTATGAAACAACTTTCAGACATCTCAGAATCATGTGGGAAGTTAACCTAAAGTGTTTCCATTAGGTTTGCAGTAAGTGCTTTGCTGTAAAATTGAAATGTATACTAATTGTATTGACTAAGCATTGCATGCACTGAGATAAAAACTTTTTTGTGTTGATGTGTACAGCCATGAAACAGCTTTCGAACTACTCATAATCATGTGGAAAGTTAACCTAAGCTGTATCCATTAGGTTTGCAGTCAGTACTTTTGAGTACAATTGAAATGTATACTACTTTTATGTCAAAGCATTCTATTCACTGTGAAATCAACTTTTTTGTCTTTATGTGCACAAGTATGAAACAACTTTCAGACATCTCAGAATCATGTGGGAAGTTAACCTAAAGTGTTTCCATTAGGTTTGCAGTAAGTGCTTTGGTGGAAAATTGAAATGTATGCTATTTGTATTGTCTAAGCATTGCATGCACTGAGATAACAACTTTTTTGTGTTGATGTCTACAGCCATGAAACAACTTTCAAACTACTCATAATCATGTGGAAAGTTAAACCTAAGGTGTTTCCATTAGGTTTGCAGTAAGAGCTTTGGTGTAAAATTGAAATGTATACTATTGGTATTGTCAAAGCTTTGCATGCACTGAGATAACAACTTTTTTGTGTTGATGTGTACAGCCATGAAACAACTTTCAAACTACTCATAATCATGTGGAAAGTTAACCTAAGGTGTTTCCATTAGGTTTGCAGTAAGTGCTTTGGTTTAAAAATGAAATGTATACTATTTGTATTGTCAAAGCTTTGCATGCACTGAGAAAACAACTTTTTTGTCTTTATGTGCACAGGTATGAAACAACTTTCAGACATCTCAGAATCATGTGGGAAGTTAACCTAAAGTGTTTCCATTAGGTTTGCAGTAAGTGCTTTGCTGTAAATTGAAATGTATACTAATTGTATTGACTAAGCATTGCATGCACTGAGATAACAACTTTTTTGTGTTGATGTGTAACAGCCATGAAACAGCTTTCGAACTACTCATAATCATGTGGAAAGTTAACCTAAGCTGTATCCATTAGGTTTGCAGTCAGGACTTTTGAGTACAATTGAAATGTATACTACTTTTATGTCAAAGCATTCTATTCACTGTGAAATCAACATTTTTGTCTTTATGTGCACAGGTAAAAAACAACTTTCAGACATCTCAGAATCATGTGGGAAGTTAACCTAAAGTGTTTCCATTAGGTTTGCAGTACGTGCTTTGGTGGAAAATTGAAATGTATGCTATTTGTATTGTCTAAGCATTGCATGCACTGAGATAACAACTTTTTTGTGTTGATGTGTACAGCCATGAAACAACTTTCAAACTACTCATAATGATGTGGAAAGTTAACCTAAGGTGTTTCCATTAGGTTTGCAGTAAGTACTTTGGTGTAAAATTGAAATGTATACTATTGGTATTGTCAAAGCTTTGCATGCACTGAGAAAACAACTTTTTTGTCTTGATGTGCACACGTATGAATCAACTTTCAGACATCTCAGAATCATGTGGGAAGTTAATCTAAAGTGTTTCCATTAGATTTGCAGTAAGTGCTTTGGTGTAAAATTGAAATGTATACTATTTGTATTGTCTAAGCATTGCATGCACTGAGATAACAACTTTTTTGTGTTGATGTGTACAGCCAGGAAACAACTTTGAAACTACTAATAATCATGTGGGAAGTTAACCTTAGGTGTTTCCATTTGTTTGCAGTAAGTACTTTGGAGTAAAATTGAGATGTATACTACCTTAATGTCAGAGCATAGTAGCACTGAGAAAGAAACTTTTTTGTCTTGATGAACTGAGGCATGAAACTACTTTAAACCTGGTCATACTCATGTGGAAAGTTAACCTAAGGTGTTTCCATTAGGTTTGCAGTCAGGACTTTTGAGTACAATTGAAATGTATACTACTTTTATGTCAAAGCATTCTATTCACTGAGATAACAACTTTTTTGTGTTGATGTGTACAGCCATGAAACAACTTTCAAACTACTCATAATCATGTGGAAAGTTAACCTAAGGTGTTTCCATTAGGTTTGCAGTAAGTGCTTTGGTGTAAAAATGAAATGTATACTATTTGTATTGTCAAAGCTTTGCATGCACTGAGAAAACAACTTTTTTGTCTTTATGTGCACAGGTATGAAACAACTTTCAGACATCTCAGAATCATGTGGAAAGTTAACCTAAGGTGTTTCCATTAGGTTTGCAGTAAGTGCTTTGGTGTAAAATTGAAATGTATTCTATATGTATTGTAAAAGCATTGCATGCACTGAGAAAACAACTTTTTTGTCTTGATGTGCACAGGTATGAAACAACTTTCAGACATCTCAGAATCATGTGGGAAGTTAATCTAAGTTGTTTCCATTAGGTTTGCAGTAAGGACTTTGGTGTAAAATTGAAATGTATACTATTTGTATTCTCTAAGCATTGCATGCACTGAGATAGCAACTGTTTTGTGTTGATGTGTACAGCCATGAAACAACTTTCAAACTACTCATAATCATGTGAGAAGTTAACCTAAAGTGTTTCCATTAGGTTTGCAGTAAGTGCTTTGGTGTAAAAATGAAATGTATACTATTTGTATTGTCAAAGCTTTGCATGCACTGAGAAAACATCTTTTTTGTCTTTATGTGCACAGGTATGAAACAACTTTCAGACATCTCAGAATCATGTGGGAAGTTAACCTAAAGTGTTTCCATTAGGTTTGCAGTAAGTGCTTTGTTGTAAAATTGAAATGTATACTAATTGTATTGACTAAGCATTGCATGCACTGAGATAACAACTTTTTTGTGTTGATGTGTACAGCCATGAAACAGCTTTCGAACTACTCATAATCATGTGGAAAGTTAACCTTAGTGTTTCCATTTGTTTGCAGTAAGTACTTTGGAGTAAAATTGAGATGTATACTACCTTAATGTCAGAGCATAGTAGCACTGAGAAAGAAACTTTTTTGTCTTGATGAACTGAGGCATGAAACAACTTTAAACCTGGTCATACTCATGTGGAAAGTTAACCTAAGGTGTTTCCATTAGGTTTGCAGTCAGGACTTTTGAGTACAATTGAAATGTATACTACTTTTATGTCAAAGCATTCTATTCACTGTGAAATCAACTTTTTTGTCTTTATGTGCATAGGTATGAAACAACTTTCAGACATCTCAGAATCATGTGGGAAGTTAACCTAAAGTGTTTCCATTAGGTTTGCAGTAAGTGCTTTGCTGTAAAATTGAAAATGTATACTAATTGTATTGACTAAGCATTGCATGCACTGAGATAAAAACTTTTTTGTGTTGATGTGTACAGCCATGAAACAGCTTTCGAACTACTCATAATCATGTGGAAAGTTAACCTAAGCTGTATCCATTAGGTTTGCAGTCAGGACTTTTGAGTACAATTGAAATGTATACTACTTTTATGTCAAAGCATTCTATTCACTGTGAAATCAACTTTTTTGTCTTTATGTGCACAAGTATGAAACAACTTTCAGACATCTCAGAATCATGTGGGAAGTTAACCTAAAGTGTTTCCATTAGGTTTGCAGTAAGTGCTTTGGTGGAAAATTGAAATGTATGCTATTTGTATTGTCTAAGCATTGCATGCACTGAGATAACAACTTTTTTGTGTTGATGTCTACAGCCATGAAACAACTTTCAAACTACTCATAATCATGTGGAAAGTTAACCTAAGGTGTTTCCATTAGGTTTGCAGTAAGAGCTTTGGTGTAAAATTGAAATGTATACTATTGGTATTGTCAAAGCTTTGCATGCACTGAGATAACAACTTTTTTGTGTTGATGTGTACAGCCATGAAACAACTTTCAAACTACTCATAATCATGTGGAAAGTTAACCTAAGGTGTTTCCATTAGGTTTGCAGTAAGTGCTTTGGTTTAAAAATGAAATGTATACTATTTGTATTGTCAAAGCTTTGCATGCACTGAGAAAACAACTTTTTTGTCTTTATGTGCACAGGTATGAAACAACTTTCAGACATCTCAGAATCATGTGGGAAGTTAACCTAAAGTGTTTCCATTAGGTTTGCAGTAAGTGCTTTGCTGTAAAATTGAAATGTATACTAATTGTATTGACTAAGCATTGCATGCACTGAGATAACAACTTTTTTGTGTTGATGTGTAACAGCCATGAAACAGCTTTCGAACTACTCATAATCATGTGGAAAGTTAACCTAAGCTGTATCCATTAGGTTTGCAGTCAGGACTTTTGAGTACAATTGAAATGTATACTACTTTTATGTCAAAGCATTCTATTCACTGTGAAATCAACATTTTTGTCTTTATGTGCACAGGTAAAAAACAACTTTCAGACATCTCAGAATCATGTGGGAAGTTAACCTAAAGTGTTTCCATTAGGTTTGCAGTAAGTGCTTTGGTGGAAAATTGAAATGTATGCTATTTGTATTGTCTAAGCATTGCATGCACTGAGATAACAACTTTTTTGTGTTGATGTGTACAGCCATGAAACAACTTTCAAACTACTCATAATGATGTGGAAAGTTAACCTAAGGTGTTTCCATTAGGTTTGCAGTAAGTACTTTGGTGTAAAATTGAAATGTATACTATTGGTATTGTCAAAGCTTTGCATGCACTGAGAAAACAACTTTTTTGTCTTGATGTGCACACGTATGAATCAACTTTCAGACATCTCAGAATCATGTGGGAAGTTAATCTAAAGTGTTTCCATTAGATTCGCAGTAAGTGCTTTGGTGTAAAATTGAAATGTATACTATTTGTATTGTCTAAGCATTGCATGCACTGAGATAACAACTTTTTTGTGTTGATGTGTACAGCCAGGAAACAACTTTCAAACTACTAATAATCATGTGGGAAGTTAACCTTAGGTGTTTCCATTTGTTTGCAGTAAGTACTTTGGAGTAAAATTGAGATGTATACTACCTTAATGTCAGAGCATAGTAGCACTGAGAAAGAAACTTTTTTGTCTTGATGAACTGAGGCATGAAACTACTTTAAACCTGGTCATACTCATGTGGAAAGTTAACCTAAGGTGTTTCCATTAGGTTTGCAGTCAGGACTTTTGAGTACAATTGAAATGTATACTACTTTTATGTCAAAGCATTCTATTCACTGAGATAACAACTTTTTTGTGTTGATGTGTACAGCCATGAAACAACTTTCAAACTACTCATAATCATGTGGAAAGTTAACCTAAGGTGTTTCCATTAGGTTTGCAGTAAGTGCTTTGGTGTAAAAATGAAATGTATACTATTTGTATTGTCAAAGCTTTGCATGCACTGAGATAACAACTTTTTTGTGTTGATGTCTACAGCCATGAAACAACTTTCAAACTACTCATAATCATGTGGAAAGTTAACCTAAGGTGTTTCCATTAGGTTTGCAGTAAGAGCTTTGGTGTAAAATTGAAATGTATACTATTGGTATTGTCAAAGCTTTGCATGCACTGAGATAACAACTTTTTTGTGTTGATGTGTACAGCCATGAAACAACTTTCAAACTACTCATAATCATGTGGAAAGTTAACCTAAGGTGTTTCCATTAGGTTTGCAGTAAGTGCTTTGGTTTAAAAATGAAATGTATACTATTTGTATTGTCAAAGCTTTGCATGCACTGAGAAAACAACTTTTTTGTCTTTATGTGCACAGGTATGAAACAACTTTCAGACATCTCAGAATCATGTGGGAAGTTAAACCCTAAAGCAGTGTTTCCATTAGGTTTGCAGTAAGTGCTTTGCTGTAAAATTGAAATGTATACTAATTGTATTGACTAAGCATTGCATGCACTGAGATAACAACTTTTTTGTGTTGATGTGTAACAGCATGAAACAGCTTTCGAACTACTCATAATCATGTGGAAAGTTAACCTAAGCTGTATCCATTAGGTTTGCAGTCAGGACTTTTGAGTACAATTGAAATGTATACTACTTTTATGTCAAAGCATTCTATTCACTGTGAAATCAACATTTTTGTCTTTATGTGCACAGGTAAAAAACAACTTTCAGACATCTCAGAATCATGTGGGAAGTTAACCTAAACTGTTTCCATTAGGTTTGCAGTACGTGCTTTGGTGGAAAATTGAAATGTATGCTATTTGTATTGTCTAAGCATTGCATGCACTGAGATAACAACTTTTTTGTGTTGATGTGTACAGCCATGAAACAACTTTCAAACTACTCATAATGATGTGGAAAGTTAACCTAAGGTGTTTCCATTAGGTTTGCAGTAAGTACTTTGGTGTAAAATTGAAATGTATACTATTGGTATTGTCAAAGCTTTGCATGCACTGAGAAAACAACTTTTTTGTCTTGATGTGCACACGTATGAATCAACTTTCAGACATCTCAGAATCATGTGGGAAGTTAATCTAAAGTGTTTCCATTAGATTTGCAGTAAGTGCTTTGGTGTAAAATTGAAATGTATACTATTTGTATTGTCTAAGCATTGCATGCACTGAGATAACAACTTTTTTGTGTTGATGTGTACAGCCAGGAAACAACTTTCAAACTACTAATAATCATGTGGGAAGTTAACCTTAGGTGTTTCCATTTGTTTGCAGTAAGTACTTTGGAGTAAAATTGAGATGTATACTACCTTAATGTCAGAGCATAGTAGCACTGAGAAAGAAACTTTTTTGTCTTGATGAACTGAGGCATGAAACTACTTTAAACCTGGTCATACTCATGTGGAAAGTTAACCTAAGGTGTTTCCATTAGGTTTGCAGTCAGGACTTTTGAGTACAATTGAAATGTATACTACTTTTATGTCAAAGCATTCTATTCACTGAGATAACAACTTTTTTGTGTTGATGTGTACAGCCATGAAACAACTTTCAAACTACTCATAATCATGTGGAAAGTTAACCTAAGGTGTTTCCATTAGGTTTGCAGTAAGTGCTTTGGTGTAAAAATGAAATGTATACTATTTGTATTGTCAAAGCTTTGCATGCACTGAGAAAACAACTTTTTTGTCTTTATGTGCACAGGTATGAAACAACTTTCAGACATCTCAGAATCATGTGGGAAGTTAACCTAAAGTGTTTCCATTAGGTTTGCAGTAAGTGCTTTGCTGTAAAATTGAAATGTATACTAATTGTATTGACTAAGCATTGCATGCACTGAGATAACAACTTTTTTGTGTTGATGTGTACAGCCAGGAAACAACTTTCAAACTACTAATAATCATGTGGGAAGTTAACCTTAGGTGTTTCCATTTGTTTGCAGTAAGTACTTTGGAGTAAAATTGAGATGTAATACTACCTTAATGTCAGAGCATAGTAGCACTGAGAAAGAAACTTTTTTGTCTTGATGAACTGAGGCATGAAACTACTTTAAACCTGGTAATACTCATGTGGAAAGTTAACCTAAGGTGTTTCCATTAGGTTTGCAGTCAGGACTTTTGAGTACAATTGAAATGTATACTACTTTTATGTCAAAGCATTCTATTCACTGTGAAATCAACTTTTTTGTCTCTATGTGCACAGGTATGAAACAACTTTCAGACATCTCAGAATCATGTGGGAAGTTAATCTAAGTTGTTTCCATTAGGTTTGCAGTAAGGACTTTGGTGTAAAATTGAAATGTATACTATTTGTATTCTCCAAGCATTGCATGCACTGAGATAGCAACTGTTTTGTGTTGATGTGTACAGCCATGAAACAACTTTCAAACTACTCATAATCATGTGAGAAGTTAACCTAAAGTGTTTCCATTAGGTTTGCAGTAAGTGCTTTGGTGTAAAAATGAAATGTATACTATTTGTATTGTCAAAGCTTTGCATGCACTGAGAAAACAACTTTTTTGTCTTTATGTGCACAGGTATGAAACAACCTTCAGACATCTCAGAATCATGTGGGAAGTTAACCTAAAGTGTTTCCATTAGGTTTGCAGTAAGTGCTTTGTTGTAAAATTGAAATGTATACTAATTGTATTGACTAAGCATTGCATGCACTGAGATAACAACTTTTTTGTGTTGATGTGTACAGCCATGAAACAGCTTTCGAACTACTAATAATCATGTGGGAAGTTAACCTTAGGTGTTTCCATTTGTTTGCAGTAAGTACTTTGGAGTAAAATTGAGATGTATACTACCTTAATGTCAGAGCATAGTAGCACTGAGAACGAAACTTTTTTGTCTTGATGAACTGAGGCATGAAACTACTTTAACCTGGTAATACTCATGTGGAAAGTTAACCTAAGGTGTTTCCATTAGGTTTGCAGTCAGGACTTTTGAGTACAATTGAAATGTATACTACTTTTATGTCAAAGCATTCTATTCACTGTGAAATCAACTTTTTGTCTCTATGTGCACAGGTATGAAAGAACTTTCAGACATCTCAGAATCATGTGGGAAGTTAACCTAAAGTGTTTCCATTAGTTTTGCAGTAAGTGCTTTGGCTGTAAAATTGAAATGTATACTATTTGTATTGTCTAAGCATTACATGCACTGAGATAACAACTTTTTTGTGTTGATGTGTACAGCCAGGAACAACTTTCAAACTACTAATAATCATGTGGGAAGTTAACCTAAGGTGTTTCCATTTGTTTGCAGTAAGTACTTTGGAGTAAAATTGAGATGTATACTACCTTAATGTCAGAGCATAGTAGCACTGAGAAAGAAACTTTTTTGTCTTGATGAACTGAGGCATGAAACAACTATAAACCTGGTCATACTCATGTGGAAAATTAACCTAAGGTGTTTCCATTAGGTTTGCAGTCAGGACTTTTGAGTACAATTGAAATGTATACTACTTTTATGTCAAAGCATTCTATTCACTGTGAAATCAACTTTTTTGTCTTTATGTGCACAGGTATGAAACAACTTTCAGACATCTCAGAATCATGTGGGAAGTTAACCTAAAGTGTTTCCATTAGTTTTGCAGTAAGTGCTTTGGTGTAAAATTGAAATGTATACTATTTGTATTGTCTAAGCATTGCATGCACTGAGTTAACAACTTTTTTGTGTTGATGTGTACAGCCATGAAACAACTTTCAAACTACTCATAATCATGTGGAAAGTTAACCTAAGGTGTTTCCATTTGATTGCAGTAAGTACTTTGGAGTAAAATTGAGATGTATACTACCTTAATGTCAGAGCATAGTAGCACTGAGAAATAAACTTTTTTGTCTTGATGAACTGAGGCATGAAACTACTTTAAACCTAGTCATACTCATGTGGAAAGTTAACCTAAGGTGTTTCCATTAGGTTTGCAGTCAGGACTTTTGAGTACAATTGAAATGTATACTACTTTTATGTCAAAGCATTCTATTCACTGAGATAACAACTTTTATGTCTTTATGTGCACAGGTATGAAACAACTTTCAGACATCTCAGAATCATGTGAGAAGTTAATCTAAAGTGTTTCCATTAGGTTTACAGTAAGTGCTTTGCTGTAAAATTGAAATGTATACTAATTGTATTGTCTAAGCATTGCATGCACTGAGATAACAACTTTTTTGTGTTGATGTATACAGCCATGAAAAAGCTTTCAAACTACTCATAATCATGTGGAAAGTTAACCTAAGCTGTATCCATTAGGTTTGCAGTCAGGACTTTTGAGTACAATTGAGATGTATACTACTTTTACGTCAAAGCATTCTATTCACTGTGAAATCAACTTTTTTGTCTTTATGTGCATAAGTATGAAACAACTTTCAGACATCTCAGAATCATGTGGGAAGTTAACCTAAAGTGTTTCCATTAGGTTTGCAGTAAGTGCTTTGGTGGAAAATTGAAATGTATGCTATTTGTATTGTCTAAGCATTGCATGCACTGAGATAACAACTTTTTTTTGTGATGTGTACAGACATGAAACAACTTTGAAACTACTCATAATCATGTGGAAAGTTAACCTAAGGTGTTTCCATTAGGTTTGCAGTAAGTGCTTTGGTGTAACATTGAAATGTATACTATTTGTATTCTAAAAGCATTGCATGCACTGAGAAAACAACTTTTTTGTCTTGATGTGCACAGCTATGAAACAACTTTCAGACATCTCAGAATCATGTGGGAAGTTAACCTAAGCTGTATCCATTAGGTTTGCAGTCAGGACTTTTGAGTACAATTGAAATGTATACTACTTTTATGTCAAAGCATTCTATTCACTGTGAAATCAACATTTTTGTCTTTATGTGCACAGGTAAAAAACAACTTTCAGACATCTCAGAATCATGTGGGAAGTTAACCTAAAAGTGTTTCCATTAGGTTTGCAGTAAGTGCTTTGGTGGAAAATTGAAATGTATGCTATTTGTATTGTCTAAGCATTGCATGCACTGAGATAACAACTTTTTTGTGTTGATGTGTACAGGTATGAAACAACTTTCAAACTACTCATAATGATGTGGAAAGTTAACCTAAGGTGTTTCCCATTAGGTTTGCAGTCAGGACTTTTGAGTACAATTGAAATGTATACTACTTTTATGTCAAAGCATTCTATTCACTGAGATAACAACTTTTTTGTGTTGATGTGTACAGCCATGAAACAACTTTCAAACTACTCATAATCATGTGGAAAGTTAACCTAAGGTGTTTCCATTAGGTTTGCAGTAAGTGCTTTGGTGTAAAAATGAAATGTATACTATTTGTATTGTCAAAGCTTTGCATGCACTGAGAAAACAACTTTTTTGTCTTTATGTGCACAGGTATGAAACAACTTTCAGACATCTCAGAATCATGTGGAAGTTAACCTAAAGTGTTTCCATTATGTTTGCAGTAAGTGCTTTGCTGTAAAATTGAAATGTATACTAATTGTATTGACTAAGCATTGCATGCACTGAGATAACAACTTTTTTGTGTTGATGTGTACAGCCAGGAAACAAATTTCAAACTACTAATAATCATGTGGGAAGTTAACCTTAGGTGTTTCCATTTGTTTGCAGTAAGTACTTTGGAGTAAAATTGAGATGTATACTACCTTAATGTCAGAGCATAGTAGCACTGAGAAAGAAACTTTTTTGTCTTGATGAACTGAGGCATGAAACTACTTTAAACTGGTAATACTCATGTGGAAAGTTAACCTAAGGTGTTTCCATTAGGTTTGCAGTCAGGACTTTTGAGTACAATTGAAATGTATACTACTTTTATGTCAAAGCATTCTATTCACTGTGAAATCAACTTTTTTGTCTCTATGTGCACAGGTATGAAACAACTTTCAGACATCTCAGAATCATGTGGGAAGTTAACCTAAAGTGTTTCCATTAGTTTTGCAGTAAGTGCTTTGGTGTAAAATTGAAATGTATACTATTTGTATTGTCTAAGCATTACATGCACTGAGATAACAACTTTTTTGTGTTGATGTGTACAGCCAGGAAACAACTTTCAAACTACTAATAATCATGTGGGAAGTTAACCTAAGGTGTTTCCATTTGTTTGCAGTAAGTACTTTGGAGTAAAATTGAGATGTATACTACCTTAATGTCAGAGCATAGTAGCACTGAGAAAGAAACTTTTTTGTGTTGATGTGTACAGCCATGAAACAGCTTTCGAACTACTCATAATCATGTGGAAAGTTAACCTAAGCTGTATCCATTAGGTTTGCAGTCAGGACTTTTGAGTACAATTGAAATGTATACTACTCTTATGTCAAAGCATTGTATTCACTGTGAAATCAACCTTTTTGTCTTTATGTGCACAAGTATGAAACAACTTTCAGACATCTCAGAATCATGTGGGAAGTTAACCTAAAGTGTTTCCATTAGGTTTGCAGTAAGTGCTTTGCTGTAAAATTGAAATGTATACTAATTGTATTGTCTAAGCATTGCATGCCCTGAGATAACAACTTTTTTGTGTTGATGTATACAGCCATGAAACAGCTTTCAAACTACTCATAATCATGCGGAAAGTTAACCTAAGCTGTATCCATTAGCGTTTGCAGTCAGGACTTTTGAGTACAATTGAAATGTATACTACTTTTATGTCAAAGCATTCTATTCACTGTGAAATCAACATTTTTGTCTTTATGTGCACAGGTAAAAAACAACTTTCAGACATCTCAGAATCATGTGGGAAGTTAACCTAAAGTGTTTCCATTAGGTTTGCAGTAAGTGCTTTGGTGGGAAAATTGAAATGTATGCTATTTGTATTGTCTAAGCATTGCATGCACTGAGATAACAACTTTTTTGTGTTGATGTCTACAGCCATGAAACAACTTTCAAAACTACTCATAATGATGTGGAAAGTTAACCTAAGGTGTTTCCATTAGGTTTGCAGTAAGTGCTTTGGTGTAAAATTGAATGTATACTATTGGTATTGTCAAAGCTTTGCATGCACTGAGAAAACAACTTTTTGTCTTGATGTGCACACGTATGAATCAACTTTCAGACATCTCAGAATCATGTGGGAAGTTAATCTAAAGTGTTTGCATTAGATTTGCAGTAAGTGCTTTGGTGTAAAATTGAAATGTATACTATTTGTATTGTCTAAGCATTGCATGCACTGAGATAACAACTTTTTTTGTCTTTATGTGCACAGGTATGAAACAACTTTCAGACATCTCATAATGATGTGGAAAGTTAACCTAAGGTGTTTCCATTAGGTTTGCAGTAAGTGCTTTGGTGTAAAATTGAAATGTATTCTATATGTATTGTAAAAAGCATTGCATGCACTGAGAAAACAACTTTTTTGTCTTGATGTGCACAGGTATGAAACAACTTTCAGACATCTCAGAATCATGTGGGAAGTTAATCTAAGTTGTTTCCATTAGGTTTGCAGTAAGGACTTTGGTGTAAAATTGAAATGTATACTATTTGTATTCTCCAAGCATTGCATGCACTGAGATAGCAACTGTTTTGTGTTGATGTGTACAGCCATGAAACAACTTTCAAACTACTCATAATCATGTGAGAAGTTAACCTAAAGTGTTTCCATTAGGTTTGTAGTAAGTGCTTTGGTGTAAAAATGAAATGTATACTATTTGTATTGTCAAAGCTTTGCATGCACTGAGAAAACAACTTTTTTGTCTTTATGTGCACAGGTATGAAACAACTTTCAGACATCTCAGAATCATGTGGGAAGTTAACCTAAAGTGTTTCCATTAGGTTTGCAGTAAGTGCTTTGTTGTAAAATTGAAATGTATACTAATTGTATTGACTAAGCATTGCATGCACTGAGATAACAACTTTTTTGTGTTGATGTGTACAGCCATGAAACAGCTTTCGAACTACTCATAATCATGTGGAAAGTTAACCTAAGCTGTATCCATTAGGTTTGCAGTCAGGACTTTTGAGTACAATTGAAATGTATACTACTCTTATGTCAAAGCATTCTATTCACTGTGAAATCAACTTTTTTGTCTTTATGTGCACAAGTACGAAACAACTTTCAGACATCTCAGAATCATGTGGGAAGTTAACCTAAAGTGTTTCCATTAGGTTTGCAGTAAGTGCTTTGCTGTAAAATTGAAATGTATACTAATTGTATTGTCTAAGCATTGCATGCCCTGAGATAACAACTTTTTGTGTTGATGTATACAGCCATGAAACAGCTTTCAAACTACTCATAATCATGTGGAAAGTTAACCTAAGCTGTATACATTAGGTTTGCAGTCAGGACTTTTGAGTACAATTGAAATGTATACTACTTTTATGTCAAAGCATTCTATTCACTGTGAAATCAACATTTTTGTCTTTATGTGCACAGGTAAAAAACAACTTTCAGACATCTCAGAATCATGTGGGAAGTTAACCTAAAGTGTTTCCATTAGGTTTGCAGTAAGTGCTTTGGTGGAAAATTGAAATGTATGCTATTTGTATTGTCTAAGCATTGCATGCACTGAGATAACAACTTTTTTGTGTTGATGTCTACAGCCATGAAACACTTTCAAACTACTCATAATGATGTGGAAAGTTAACCTAAGGTGTTTCCATTAGGTTTGCAGTAAGTGCTTTGGTGTAAAAATGTAATGTATACTATTTGTATTGTCAAAGCTTTGCATGCACTGAGAAAACAACTTTTTTGTCTTGAATGTGCACACGTATGAATCAACTTTCAGACATCTCAGAATCATGTGGGAAGTTAATCTAAAGTGTTTCCATTAGATTTGCAGTAAGTGCTTTGGTGTAAAATTGAAATGTATACTATTTGTATTGTCTAAGCATTGCATGCACTGAGATAACAACTTTTTTGTGTTGATGTGTACAGCCAGGAAACAACTTTCAAACTACTAATAATCATGTGGGAAGTTAACCTTAGGTGTTTCCATTTGATTGCAGTAAGTACTTTGGAGTAAAATTGAGATGTATACTACCTTAATGTCAGAGCATAGTAGCACTGAGAAAGACACTTTTTTGTCTTGATGAACTGAGGCATGAAACTACTTTAAACCTGGTCATACTCATGTGGAAAGTTAACCTAAGGTGTTTCCATTAGGTTTGCAGTCAGACTTTTGAGTACAATTGAAATGTATACTAATTTTATGTCAAAGCATTCTATTCACTGTGAAATCAACTTTTTTGTCTCTATGTGCACAGGTATGAAAGAACTTTCAGACATCTCAGAATCATGTGGGAAGTTAACCTAAAGTGTTTCCATTAGTTTTGCAGTAAGTGCTTTGGTGTAAAATTGAAATGTATACTATTTGTATTGTCTAAGCATTGCATGCACTGAGTTAACAACTTTTTTGTGTTGATGTGTACAGCCATGAAACAACTTTCAAACTACTCATATCATGTGGAAAGTTAACCTAGGTGTTTCCATTTGATTGCAGTAAGTACTTTGGAGTAAAATTGAGATGTATACTACCTTAATGTCAGAGCATAGTAGCACTGAGAAATAAACTTTTTTGTCTTGATGAACTGAGGCATGAAACAACTTTAAACCTAGTCATACTCATGTGGAAAGTT